>NW_027327192.1:0-18792 GCF_047675955.1 Chlorocebus sabaeus
AGCCGGTCTGGTCTCGTTTCAGCTGGTCAAAACCGGCTGAGGTCGGTCGAAACGGTTTGAGCCGGTCTGGTCTGGGTTGATCCGGTCAAAACCGGTTTGTGGCCCAGTTTTAGGCGGTCTGGGCCGGTCTAGTCCTGTTTGATCCGATTTTAGCCTGTCTGAGCCGGTCTGATTTGGTTTGATCCCGGTGTCTTCCGGTCAAAACCGGTTTTAGCTTGTCAAAACCTGTTTCAGCCGGTCTGGTGTGGTTTGAGCAGGTCAAAACCGGTTTGAGCCGGTTTGGTCTGGTTGAAGCTAGTCAAAGCCGATTCGAGCCTATCTGAGCCGGTCTGGTCCGTTTGATCCGGTCTAATCACGTCAAAACCGGTTTGAGCAGGTGGAAACCGGTTTTCAGCCGGTTTGGAGGGTTTGAACCAGTCAAAACCGGTTTGAGCCGTTCAAAAACCGGATTGAGCCAGTCAAAACCGGTTTGAACCGGTCTGGACTGGTTTGAGCCGTTCAAAACCGGTTTGAAGCGGTCTGGCCCGTTTTCAGCCGGTCTGGGCCGGTCTAGTCTGGTTTGATCCGGTGTGAGCCCGTGTGGTCCGGTATGATCCGGTGTCATCCGGTCAAAACCGGTTTGAGCCGGTCTGGTTCGGTTTGAGCCGGTTTGGTCTGGTTTGAGCCAGTAAAAATCGGCTCAGGCCGTTCAAAACCGCTTTGAGCCGGTCTGGTCTTGTTTGAGCCAGTCAAAACCGGTTTGTGGCCCGGTTTTAGCTGGTCTGGCCTGGTGTGGTCCGCTTTGCTCCGGCTTCAGCTGTTGTGTGCCGGTCTGGTGCAGTTCTCATCCGGTTTGAGCCGGTCTGGTATGGTTTTATCCTGTCTCATCCTGTCAAAACCAGTTTGAGCCAGTCTCTTCTAGTATGAACCGGTCAAAACCGGTTTGAGACAGTCTGGTCTGGTTTGAGCCGGTCTGGTCCGGTTTGATCCTGTTTCAGCTGATCTGGGCCGGTCGAGTCCGGTTTGATCTGGTCAAAACCACTTTTAGCCGGTCAAAACCGGTTTGAGCCGGTCTGGTCTGGTTTGAGCCGGTCAAAACCGGTTTGTTACCCGGTTTTAGCCAGTCTGGCTCAGTCTGGTGCGGTTTGCGCTGGCTTCAGCTGTTTTGGGCCGGTCTGGTGCGGTTTCATCCGGTCTGAGCCGGTCTGGGACCGGTTTTATCCTGTCTAATCCGGTCAAAACTTGTTTGAGCCGGTCTGTTCTGGTTTGAGCCGGTCAAAAACCGGTTTGAGCCAGTCTGGTCTGTTTTGAGCCTGGTCTAGGTCTGGTTTGAGCCGGTCAAACCTGATTGTGCCAGTTTGGCCCAGTTTTAGCCTTTCTGGGATGGTCTGGTTCGGTTTGAGCCGGTTTGAGCCCGTTTGTGCCTGTCTGGTCTGGTATGATCCGGTTTGAGAAGGTCTGGTCCGGTTTCATCCGGTTTTAGCCTGTCTGGGCCGGTCTGATTCGGCTTGATCTGGTCTCATCCGGTCAAACCGGTTTTAGCCGGTCTGGTGTGGTTTGAAACAGGTGAAAACCGGGTTTTGAGCCTCTTAAAACGGGTTTGAGATGGTCTGGTCTGGTTTGAGCCGGTCAAAACCGGTTCGAGCCGGTGAAAACCGGTTTGAGTCGGTGTGGTCTGGTTGAAGCCAGTCAAAACAGATTCGAGCATGTCTGAGCCGGTCTGATCCAGTTTCATCCGGTCTAATCTGGTCAAAATGGTTTGAGCCGCTCAAAACGGGTTTTAGCCAGTCTGGAGTGGTTTGAGCCAGTCAAAACCGGATTGAGCCAGGTCAAAACCAGTTTGAACGGTTCTGGTCTGGTTTGAGCTGGTGAAAACCACTTTGAGCCGGTCTGGCCCAGTTTAAGCTGGTCTGGGCCAGTCTGGACCGGTTTGATCCGGTATCAGCCGGTCTGGGCCTGTCTGGTCTGGTTTGATACATTTTGAGCCGGACTGGTCCGGTTTGATCTGGTGTCATCCGGTCAAAACCAGTTTGAGCCGGTCTGGTCCGGTTTGAGCCAGTCTGGTCTGGTTTGATCCGGTCAAAAACCAGCTCAGGCCGGTCAAAACCGGTTTGAGCCGGTCTGGTCCGGTTTGATCCGGTTTCAGCTGCTCTGGGCCAGTCGAGTCCGGTTTGATCCGGTTTGAGATGGTCTGGTCGAATTTGATCCGGTCTCATCCGGTCAAAACCGGTTTGAGCCGGTCTGGTCTGATTTGAGCCAGTCAAAACTGGTTTGTGGCCTGGTTTTAGCTGGTCTGAGCCGGTCTGGTATGGTTTGATCCGGTTTCAGTTGGTTTGGGCCAGTCGAGTCCGGTGTGATCCGGTCAAAACCGCTTTGAGCTGGTGAAAAACCGGTTTGAGCCGGTCCTGGTCTGGTTTAAGCTGGTCTGGTGTGGTTTGAGCCGGTCAAAACCGGCTCAGGTCGGTCAAAACCTTTTTGAGCCGGTCTGGTCTGGTTGGAACCGGTCAAAACCGGTTTGTGGCCCAATTTTAGGCCGTCTGGGCCGGTCTGGGCCGGTTTGATCCGATTTTAGCCAGTCTGGACCGGTCTGATTCGGTTTGATCCGGTCTCATCCGGTCAAACCGGTTTTAGCCCGTCAAAACCGGTTTCAGCCCGTCTGCTGTGGTTTGAGCAGGTCAAAAGCGGTTTGAGCCGGTCTGGTCTGGTTTGAGCCGGTCTGGTCTGGTTTGAGCTGGCCAAAAGTGGTTCGAGCCGGTCAAAACCGGTTTCAGCCGGTTTGGTCTGGTTGAAGCCAGTCAAAACCGATACGAGCCTGTCTGAGCTGGTCTGGTCCGGTTTGATCCGTTCTAATCAGGTCAAAACCGGTTTGGGAGGTTGAAAACCGGTTTTAGCCGGTCTGGAGTAGTTTGCGCCGTTCAAAAACCGGTTTGAGCCGGTCAAAACCGGATTGAGCCAGTCAAAACCGGTTTGAACCGGTCTGGTCTGGTTTGAACTGGTCAAAACAGGTTTGAGCCCGTCTGGCCTGGTTTTAGCCAGTTGGGCCGGTCTGGTCCGATTTGATCCGGTGTGAGCCGGTCTGGTCTGGTTTGAACCGGTCAAAACCGGTTTTCCTGGCCCAGTTTTAGGCGGTCTGGGCCCAGTCTGGTCCTGTATGATCCGATTTTAGCCGGTCTGGGATGATCTGATTCCGTTTGATCCGGTCTTAACTGGTCAAAACCGGTTTTAGCTGGTCGAAACCGGATTCAGCCGGTCTGGTGTGGTTTGAGCAGGTCAAAAACCAGTTTGAGCCGGTCTGGTCCGAGTTTGAGCCGGTCAGTCTGTTTTGAGCTGGTCAAAACACGTTAAAGCCGGTCTGGTCTGGTTTGAGCCCGTCAAAATAGGTTTGAGCCGGTTTGGCCCAGTTTTATGTGGTCTGGGCCCGTCTGGTCCTGTTTGATCCGGTTTGAGCTGGTCTGGTCTGGTTTGCTCCGGCTTCAGCTGTTCTGGGCCGGTCTGGTGCGGTTTCATCCAGTTTTAGCCTGTCTGGTCCAGTTTTATCCTGTCTCATACAGCCAAAACCGGTTTGAGCCAGTGTGGTCTGGTTTGAGACGGTCTGGTCTGGTTTGAGCTGGTCCAAACCTGATTGAGCCG
The DNA here is from genome assembly GCF_047675955.1 of Chlorocebus sabaeus. Taxonomy (NCBI): domain Eukaryota; kingdom Metazoa; phylum Chordata; class Mammalia; order Primates; family Cercopithecidae; genus Chlorocebus; species Chlorocebus sabaeus. Next base: position 3,610 of record NW_027327192.1, read on the forward strand.
GTTTGGTCCGGTTTTAGCCTGTCTGGGCCACTCTGGTTCGGTTTGAGCTGGTTTCTGTCCGTTTGTGTGGGTCTGGTCTGGTATGATCCGGTTTGAGAACGTCTGGTCCGGTTGATCCGGTCTAATCCGATCAAAACTGGTTTGGGCCGGTCTGGACTGGTTTGAGCCGGTCAAAATAGTTTTGAGCCGGTTTGGCCCGGTTTTATGCGGTCTGGGCCGGTCTGGTCCCGTTTGATCCGGTTTGAGCCGGTTTGGTCTGGTTTGAGCCGGTCAAAACCGGTTTCAGCCGGTCTGGTCTGGTTTGAGCCAGTCAAAATAGGTTTGAGCTGGCTTGGCCCGGTTGTAGGCGGTCTGGGCCGTTCTGGTCCGGTCAGATCCGGTTTTAGCCTGTCTGGGCCCGTCTGGTCCGGTTTGATCCGGTCTCATATGGTGAAGATCGGTTTCAGCCGGTCAAAACCGGTTTGAGCCGGTCTGTTCTTGTTTGAGACAGTCTGGTCTTGTTTGAGCTGGTCAAAACCTGGCTGACCTGGTTTGGTGCGGTTTTAGCCTCTCTGGGTTGGTCTGGTTCGGTTTGAGCCGGTTTGAGATGGTTTGTGCCGGTCTGGTCGGTATGATCCGGTTTGAGAAGGTCTGGTCCGGTTTGATCCGGTTTCATCCGGTCAAAAACCGCTTTGAGCCGGTCTGGTGTGGTTTGAGCCGGTAAAAACCGGTTTGTGGCCCAGTTTTAGCCTGTTTGTGCAGGTCTGGTCCTGTTTGATCTTGGTTTCACCTGGTCTGGGCCGGTCGAGTCCGGTTTTATTCAGTAAAAACCCCTTTGAGCCGGTCAAAACCGGTTTGAGCCGGTCTGGGTCTGGTTTGAGCCGGTCTGGTCTGGTTTGAGAGGGTCAAAACCGGCTCCAGTCGGTCAAAAAACGTTTTGAGCCGGTCTGGTCTGACTTGAAACCGGTCAAAACCGGTTTGTGGCCCAGTTTTAGGTGGTCTGGTCCGGTCTGGTCCGGTATGATCCGATTTTTAGCCGGTGTGGGCCGATCTGATTTGGTTTGATTTGGTCTCACCTGGTAAAAACCAGTTTTAGCCGGTCAAAACGGGTTTCAGCCGGTCTGGTGTGTTTTGAGCAGGTCAAAACCGCTTTGAGCCGGTCTGGTCTGGTTTGAGCCGGTCAAAACAGGCTCAAGCCGCTCTGGTCTGGTTTGAGCCGGTTTGGCCCGGTTTTATGTGGTCTGGGCCGGTCTGGTCCCGTTTGATCCGGTTTGAGCCGGTCTGGTCTGGTTTGAGCCGGTAAAAAACAGGTTTCAGCCGGTCAAAACCAGTTTGAGCCGGTCTGGTCTGGTTTGAGCCGGTCAAAATAGGTGTGAGCCGGTTTGGCACGGTTTTAGGCGGTCTGGGACGTTCTGGTCCGGTTAGATCTGGTTTTAGCCTGTCTGGGCCCGTCTGGTCCGGTTTGATCCGGTCTCATATGGTCAAAATCAGTTTCAGCCGGTCAAAACCGGTTTTAGCTGGTCTGGAGTGGTGTGAGCCGGTCAAAACCGGATTGAGCCAGTAAACACCAGTTTGAACCGGTCTGGTCTGGTTTGAGCTGGTCAAAACCAGTTTGAGCGGGTCTGGCCCGGTTTAAGCCAGTATGGGCCAGTCTGGTCTGGTTTGATCCAGTTTCAGCCGGTCTGGGCGTGTCTGATCCGGTTTGCTCCGGTGTGAGCCGGTCTGGTCCGGTTTGATCTGGTGTCATCTGGTAAAAACCGATTTGAGCTACTCTGGTCCGGTTTGAGTTGCTCTGGTCTGGTTTGAGCCTTTCTAAACCCGCTCAGGCCAGTCAAAATCGGTTTGAGCCGGTCTGGTCTGGTTTCAGCTGGTCCAAACCGCTTTGTGGCCCGCTTTCAGGCTGTCTGGGCCGGTCTGGTCCTGTTTGATCCGGTTTCAGCTGCTCTGGGCCGGTCGAGTCTGGTTTGATCCGGTCAAAATCGCTTTGAGCCGGTCAAAACCGGTTTGAGCCGGTCTGGTCTGGTTTGAGCCGGTGAAAATCGGCTCAGGTCGGTCAAAAACCGGTTTGAGCCGGTCTGGCCTGGTTTGAACCGGTCAAAAACCGGTTTGTGGCCCAGTTTTAGGCAGTCTGGGCCAGTCGGGTACGGTTTGATCAGATTTTAGCCGGTCTGGGCCGGTCTGATTCGGTTTGATCCGGTCTCATCCAGTCAAAAACCAGTTTAAGCCGGTATAAACCCGGTTTATACCCCGGTCTGGAGTGGTTTGAGCCAGTCAAAACCGGTTTCAGCCGGTCAAAACCGAATTGAGGCAGTCAAAACCGGTTTGAACCGGTCTGGTCTGATTTGAGCCGGTCAAAATCGGCTCAGGTCGGTCAAAACCGGTTTGAGCCGGTCTGGTCTGCTTTGAGCCAGTCAAAACCGGTTTGTGGCCTGGTTTTATCCGGTGTGGAAATAGGTTTGATCCGGTTTGGCATGGTTTTAGGCGGTCTGGGCCAGTATGGTCCAGTTTGCTCCAGTTTGAGCCTGTCTGGTCTGGTTTGAGCCGGTCTGGTCTGGTTTGAGACGTTCAAAACCGGTTCGAGCCGGTCAAAACCGGTTTGAGCCGGTCTGTTCCGGTTTCAGCCAGTCTGGGCCGGTCAGGTCCAGTTTGATCCAGTTTCAGCCGGTCTGGGAATGTCTGGTCTGGTTTGATCCGGTGTGAGCGGGTCTGGTCCGGTTTGATCTGGTGTCATACGGTCCAAACCAGTTTGAGCCGGACTGGTCCGGTTTGAGCCTGTCTGGTCTATTTTGAGCCAGTCAAAACCGGTTTCAGCCGGTCTGATCTGGTTTGAGCCGGTCAAAACCGGTTTGTGCCCCGGTTTTAGTCGGTCTGGGCCGGTCTGGTCCGGTTTGATCCGGTTTCAGCTAGTCTGGGCCGCTCGAGTCCGGTTTGATCTGGAAAAAAACCGCTTTGAGCCTGTTAAAACCGTTTTGAGCCGTTGTAGTCTGGTTTGAGCCAATCTGGTCTGGTTTGAGCTGGTCAAAACCGTCTCAGGTCGGTCAAAACCTGTTTGAGCCGGTCTGTTCTGGTTTAAACCGGTCAAAACAGGTTTGTGGCCCAGTTTTAGGCGGTCTGGGCCGGTCTGGTACAGTTTGATCCGATGTTAGCCGATCTGGGCTGGTCTGATTCTGTGTGATCCGGTCTCATCCGGTCAAAACTGGTTTTAGCCGGTCAAAACCGGTTTCAGTCCGTCTGCTGTGGTTTTAGCAGGTCAAAACCGGTTTGCGCCGGTTGAAACAGGTTTGAGCCGGTCTGGTCTGGTTTGAGCCGTGCAAAACCGTTTTGTGTCCCAGTTTTAGCCGGTCTGGGACGATCTGGTCCGGTTTGCTCCAGCTTAAGGTGTTCTGGGCCGGTTTGGTGCGGTTTCATCCAAGTTGAGCCAGTCTGGTCCATTTTTATCCTGTCTCATCCGGTGAAAACCGATTTGAGCCGGTCTGGTGTGGTTTGAGCTGGTCAAAACCGGTTTGAGCCGGTCTCGTCCAGTTTGAGCCAGTCTGGTCTGGTTTGAGCCGTTCAAAACTGGTTCAGGTCAGTCAAAACCAGATTGATTCGGTCTGGTTTGGTTTGAGCTGGTCAAAACCGGTTTGAGCCGATTTTGCCCGGATTTAGCCGGTCTGGGTCGGTCTTTTCCAGTTTGATGCGGTTTGAGCCGGTCTAGTCCAGATTGATCCGGTCTCATCCGGTCAAAACCGGATTGAGCCGGTCTCGTCTGGTTTGAGCCGGTCTGGTCTGGTTTGAGCCGGTCAAAACCGGCTCAGGTCGGTCAAAACCGGTTTGTGCCGGTCTGGTCTGCTTTGAGCCGGTCAAAACCGGTTTGTGTCCAGGTTTTAGCCGGTCTGGACCGGTCTGGTCCGGTTTCCTCCAGCGTCAGCTGTTCTGGGCCGGTCTGATGCGGTTTCATCCGATTTGAGCCGGTCTGGTGTGGTTTTATCCTGTGTCATCTGGTCAAAACCGGTTTGAGCCAGTCTCTTCTGGTTTAAGCCGGACAAAAACGGTTTGAGCCAGTCTGGTCTTGTTTGAGCTGGTCTGGTCTGGTTTGAGCCGGTCAAAACCTGATTGAGCCGGTTTGGCCCGGTTTTAGCCTGTCTGGGCCGGTCTGGTTCGGTTTGAGCTGGATTGAGCCGGTTTGTGCTGGTCTGGTCCGCTATGATACGATTTGAGAAGGTCTGGTCCGGTTTGATCCAGGCTAATTTGGTCACAACCGGTTTGAGCCAGTCAGGTCTGGTTTGAGTCCATCAAAACAGGTTTGAACCAGTCTGGTCTGGTTGGAGCCGGTCAAAATAGGTTTGAGCCGGTTTGGCATGGTTTTAGGTGGTCTGGGCCGGTCTGGTCCAGTTTGATCCGGTTTGAGCTGGTCTTGTCTGGTTGCAGCCGGTCAAAACCGGTTTGAGCCGGTCTGGTCTGGTTTGAGCCGGTCTGGTCTGGTTTGAGATGGTCAAAACCGGTTTGTGGCCCAGTTTAGGCAGTCTGGGCCGGTTTGGTCCGGATTGATCCAATTTTAGCCGGTCTGGGCCGGTCTGATTCGCTTTGAACCGGTCGCATCCGGTCAAAACCGGTTTTAGCCGGTCAAAACCGGTTTCAACCGGTCTGGTGTGGTTTGAGCAGGTCAAAACCGGTTTGAGACGGTCTGGTCTGGTTTGAGCCTTTCTGTTCTGGTTTGAGCCGGTCAAAACCGGTTTGAGCTGGTTTGGTCTTGTTGAAGCCAATCAAAACCGATTCGAGCCTGTCTGAGCCGGTGTGGTCTGGTTTGATGCAGTCTAATCAGGTCAAAACCGGTTTGAGCTGGTGAAAACCGGTTTTAGTCGGTCTGGAGTGGTTTGAGGTGGTCAAAACCGGTTTGAGCTGGTCAAAACCGGATTGAGCCAGTCAAAACCGGTTTGAATCGCTCTGGTCTGGTTTGAGGCGGTCAAAACCTGTTTGAGCAGGTTTGGCCCGGTTGTTGCCTGTCTGGGCCAGTCTGGTTCGGTTTGAGCCGGGTTGAGCTTGTTTGTGCTGTTCTGGTCAGGTATGATCCGGTGTGAAAAGGTCTGGTCCGGTTTGATCCGGTCTAATCCAGTCAAAACCGGTTTGAGCCGGTGAGGTCTGGTTTGAGCCGGTCAAAACAGGTTCGACCCGGTCTCGTCTGGTTTGAGCTGGTCAAAATAGATTTGAGCCGGTTTGGCCTTGTTTTAGGCGGTCTGGGCCTCTCTGTTCCGGTTTGATCCAGTTTGAGCCGGTCTGGTCTGGTTTGAGCTGGTCAAAACCGGTTTGAGCCAGTCTGGTCTGGTTTGAGACGGTTTGGCCCGATGTGGTCCAGTTTGATCGGGTTTTAGCGGGTCTGGACCCGTCTGGTCCGGTTTGATCCAGTATCATCCGGTCAAAATCGGTTTCAGCCAGTCAAAACTGGTTTGAGCCGGTCTGGCCCGGTTTTAGCCGGTCTGGGCCGGTCTGGTCTGGTTTGACCCAGTTTCGGCCGGTCTGGGCCTCTCTGGTCCGGTATGATCCGGTGTGAGCCGGTCTGGTCCAGTTTGACCCGGTGTCATCTGGTCAAAACCGGTTTGAGCCGGTCTGGTCCGGTTTGAGCCGGTCTGGTCTGGTTGGAGCCGGTCAAAAACTGATTGAGCCAGTTTGGCCCGGTTTAACCTGTCTGGGCAGGTCTGGTTCGGTTTGAGCCGGTTTGAGAAGGTCTGGTCCGGTTTGATCCGGTCTAATATGGTCAAAAGTGGTTTGAGCCGGTCAGCTCTGGTTTGAGTCGGTCAAAACAGGTTCGAGCCGGTCTGGTCTTGTTGGAGCCAGTCAAAATAGCTTTGAGCCGGTTTGGCCCGGTTTTAGTCGGTCTGGGCCGGTCAGGCCGATTTGATCCGATTGGAGCCGGTCTGGTCTGGTTTGAGCTGGACAAAACCGGTTTGAGCCGGTCTGGTCTGGTTTGATCTGGTCAATATAGGTTTGAGACGGTTTGGACCGGTTGTAGGCGGTCTGGGCCGTTCTGGTCTGGTTTGATCTGGTTTTAGCTGGTCTGGGCCCATCTGGTCCGGTTTGAGCCAGTCTCATATGGTCAAAATCGGTTTCAGCCGGTCAAAACCCGTTTGACCCGGTCTGGTGTAGTTTCAGCCGGTCAAAACCGGTTTGAGCCAGTCTGGTGTGTTTTGAGCCGGTCAAAACCGGTTTGAGCCGGCCTTGTCTGGTTTGCGCCGGTCAAAATAGGTTTGAGCCGGTTTGGCCCGGTTTGAGGCGGTTTTAGCCGGACTGGACCTGTCTGGTCCGGTTTGATACGGTCTCATCCGGTCAAAATCGGTTTCAGCTGGTCAAAACCGGTTTGAGCCGGTCTTGTGTGGTTTGAGCCAGTCAAAACCGGTTTGAGCTGTTCAAAACCGGTTTGAGACGTTCAAAACCGGTTTCAGCTGGTCAAAACCGGATTGTACCAGTCTGGTCTGGTTTGAGCCGGTCAAAACCGGTTTGAGCTGCTCTGGTCTGGTTTTAGCCGGTCTGGTATTATTTGAGCCGGTCAAAACAGGCTCAGGTCGGTCAAAACCGGTTTGAGCCTGTCTCGTCTGATTTCCACCAGACAAAACCGGTTCGAGCCGGTCAAAACCGGTTTGAGCAGGTCTGCTCTGGATTGAGCCGGTCAAAAGAGGTTCGAGCTGGTCAAAACCGGTTTGAGCCCGTCTGGTCTGGTTTGAACCAGTCAAAAAATCAAAACAGGTTTTTGGCCCAGTTTTAGCCGGTCTGGGCCGGTCTGGTCTGGTTTGATCTGATCTTAGCCGGTCTGGGCCAGTCTGATTCCGTTTGATCCGGTCTCATCTGGTCAAAACCGGTTTTAGCCGGTCTGGTGTGGTTTTAGCAGTTCAAAACCGGTTTGACCCGGTCAAAACAGGTTTGAGCCGTTCAGGTCTGGTTTGAGCCGGTCTGGTCTGGTTTGAGCCAGTCAAAACTGGTTCGAGGCAGTCAAAACCGGTTTTAGCCGGTTTGGTCTGCTTGAAGCCAGATAAAACCGATTCGAAACTGTCTGAGATGGTCTGGTCCGGTTTGATCCGGTCTAATCAGGTCAAAACCGGTTTGAGCTTGTGAAAACCGGTTTTAGCCGGTCTGGAGTGGTTTGAGCCGTTCAAAACCGGATTGAGGTTGTCAAAACCGGTTTCAAACGGTCTGGTCTGGTTTGAGCCAGTCAAAACCGGCTCAGGTCGGTCAAAACCGGTTTGAGCCGGTCTGGTCTGGTTTGCACCGGTCAAAACTGGTTTGTTGCCCAGTTTTACGCGGTCTGGGCCGGTCTGGTCCAGTTTTATCCCAATTTAGTCGGTCTGGGCCGGTCTGATTCGGTTTGATCTGGTCTCAATTGGTCAAAACCGGTATCAGCCAGTCTGGTGTGGTTTGAGCAGGTCAAAACCGGTTTGAGCCGGTCTGGTATGGTTTGAGCCGGTCTGGTCTGGTTTGAGCAGGTCTAAACCGGTTTGGGCCGTAGAAAACCGGTTTTAGCCGGTCTGGAGTGGTTTGAGCTGGTCAAAACCGGTTTGAGCCGGTCAAAACCGGTTTGAGCCAGTCAAAACCGGTTTGAACCTGACTGGTCTGGTTTGAGATGGTCAATACCGGTTTGAGCCGGTTTGGACCGGTTTTAGCCGGTCTGTGCCGCTCTTGTCTGGTTTAATCCGGTTTCAGCCGGTCTGGGCCTGTCTGGTCCGGTTTGATCCGGTGTGAGCCAGTCTGGTCCGGTTTGATCCGTTGTCGTCCGGTCAAAACCGGTTTGAGCCGCTCTGGTCCGGATTGAGCCGTTCTGGTCTGGTTTGAGCCGGTCAAAACTGGTTTGAGCCGGTCAAAACCGGTTTGAGCTGGTCAAAACCGGTTTGTGGCCTGGTTTCAGCCGGTCTGGGCCAGTCAAAACCGGTTTGAGCCGGTCTCGTCTGGTTTGCACCGGTCATAACCGGTTTGTGGCCCAGTTTTAGGTGGTATGGGTCGGTCTGGGCCGGTTTGATCTGGTTTCAGCCTGTCTGGGCCTTTCTGGTGCGGTTTGATCCGATGTGAGCCGGTCTGGTCCGGTTTGATCCGGTTTAATCCGGTCAAAACCGGTTTCAGCCGGTCTGGTCTGGTTTGAGCCAGTCAAAACCGGTTTGAACCGGTCTGGTCTTGTTAGAGCCAGTCTGGACTGGATTGAGCCGGTCAAAACCGATTCGAGCCCGTCAAAACCAGTTTCAGCTGGTTTGGTCTGGTTTAAGCCAGTCAAAACCGATTCGAGCCTGTTTGAGACGGTCTGGTCCGGTTTGATCCGGTCTGGTCGGTTTCAGCCAGTCAAAACCGGCTCAGGTCGGTCAAAACCGGTTAGAGCCGGTCTGGACTGGTTTGAGCCGGACAAAACCTGTTTGTGGCCCGGTTTTAGCCAGTCTGGCCCGGTCTGGTCCGGTTTGATACGGTTTCAGCTGGTCTGGGCCGGTCGAGTCCGGTTTGATCCGGTCAAAACCGCTTTGAGCCGGTCAAAAGCGATTTGAGCCTGCTGGTCTGGTTTGAGCCGGTCTGGTCTGGTTTGAGCCGGTCAAAACCAGCTCAGGTCGGTCAAAACTTTTTGAGCCGGTCTGGTCTTGTTTGAAGCAGTCAAAACCGGTTTGTGGCCCAGTTTTATGCAGTCTGGGCCGGTCTCATCCAGTTTGATCCATTTTAGCCGATCAGAGCCGGTCTGATTCGGTTTGATCCGGTCTCATCCGGTCAAAACCGGTTTTAGCCGGTCAAAACCGGTTTCAGCCAGTCTGGTGTGGTTTGAGCAAGTCAAAACCGGTTTGAGCCGGTCTGGTCTGGTTTGAGCCGGTCTGGTCTGGCTTTAGCCGCTCAAAACCGTGTCGAGCCGGTCAAAACCGGTTTGAGCCGGTGCGGTCTGTTTGAAGCCAGTCAAAACCGATTTGAGACTGTCTGAGCCGGTCTGGTTCGGTTTGATCTGGTCTAATAAGATCAAAACTGATTTGAGCCGGTGAAAACCGGTTTTAGCCGGTCTGGAGTGGTTTGAGACGGTCAAAACCGATTTGAGCCTTTCAAAACCGAAATGAGCCAGTCAAAACCGGTTTGAACCGGTCTGGTCTGGTTTGAGCCAGTCAAAACCGTTTTGAGTCGGTCTGGCCCGGTTTTAGCCAGTCTGATCCAGTCTGGTCCGGTTTGATCCGGTTTCAGCCGGTCTGCGCCTGTCTGGTCCGGTTTGATCCGGTGTGAGCCAGTTTGGTCTGGTTTGATCTGGTTTCAACCGGTCAAAACCGCTTTGAGCCGGTCTGGTCCGGTTTGAGCCGGTCTGGTCTGGTTTGAGCTGGTGAAAACCGGCTGAGGCCTGTCAAAACCGGTTTGAGCCGGACTGGTTTGGTTTGAGCCGGTCAAAACCGGTTTGTGGCCCGTTTTAGCTGTTCTGGGCTGGTCTGGTCCGGTTTGTTCCGGCTTCAGCTCTTCTGGGCCGGTCTGGTGCGGTTTCGTTCAGTTTGAGCCGGTCTGCTCCTGTTTTATCGTGTCTCATCCGGTCAAATCCGGTTTCAGCCGGTCAAAACCGGTTTGAGCCGGTCTGGTCTGGTTTGAACCGGTCAAAACCGGTTTGTGGCCCAGTTTTAGGCGGTCTGGGACAATCTGGACCGGTTTGATCTGATTTTAGCCGGTCTGGGCCGGTCTGATACGGTTTCATCCGGTCTCATCCGGTCAAAACCGGTTTTAGCTGGTCAAAACCGGTTTCAGCCGGTCTGGTGTGGTTTGAGCAGGTCAAAATCGATTTGAGCCTGTCTGGTCTGGTTTGAGCCGTTGAAAACCGGCTCAGGTCGGTCAAAAGCGGTTTGAGCCGGTCTGGCCTGGTTTGAACCGGACAAAACCGGTTTATGGCCCAGGTTTAGGCAGTTTGGGCTGGTCAGGTACGGTTTGATTGGATTTTAGCCGGTCTGGGCCGGTCTGATTCGGTTTGATCCGGTCTCATCCGGTCAAACCCGGTTTTAGCTGTTCAAAACTGGTTTTAGCCTGTCTGGTGTGGTTTGAGCCGGTCAAAACCGGTATGAGCTGTTCAAAACCGGTTTGTGCCGATCAAAACTGGATTGAACCGGTCTGGTCTGGTTTGAGCTGGTCTAATCGGGTCAAAAGCGGTTTAAGCCAGTAAAAACCGGTTTTACCCGTTCTGGAGTGGTTTGAGCCGGTCAAAACTGGTTTCAGCTGGTCAAAACCGAATTGAAGCAATCAAAACCGGTTTGAATCGGTCTGCTCTGGTTTGAGCCGGTCAAAACCGGCTCAGGTCGGTCAAAACCGGTTTGAGCCGGTCTGGTCTCGTTTGCACCGGTCAAAACCGGTTTGTCGCCCGGTTTTAGCCGGTCTGGGCCGTTCTGGTCCTGTTTGATCCGGTTTCAGCTGGTCTGGGCCAGTCGAGTCCGGTTTGATCCGGTCAAAACCGCTTTGACCCGGTCAAAACCGGTTTGAGCCGGTCTGGTCTGGTTTGAAACGGTCAAAATCGGTTTGTGGCCCAGTTTTAGGCGGTCTGGGCAGTTCTGGTCCGGTTTGATCCGATTTTAGCCGGTCTGGGCCGGTCTGATTCGGTTTGATCCGGTCTAATCAGGTCAAAACCGGTTTGAGCCAGTGAAAACCGGTTTTATCCGGTCTGGAGTGGTTTGAGCTGGTCAAAACCGGTATGAGCTGCTCAAAACCGGATAGAGCCAGTCAAAACCGATTTAAACCGGTCTGGTCTGGTTTGAGCCGGTGAAAACCGGTTTGAGCTGTTCCGGCCCAGTTTTAGCTGGTCTGGGCCGGTCTGGTCCCGTTTGATCCGGTCAAAACCGCTATGACCCGGTCAAAACAGGTTTGAGCCGGTCTGGTCTGGTTTCAGCTGGTCAAAACCGGTTTGTGGCCCGGTTTTAGCCGGTCTGGGCTGGTCTGTTCCCGTTTGATCCGGTTTCCGCTGGTCTGGGCCGGTCGAGTCTGATTTGATCCGGTCAAAACCGCTTTGACCCGGTCAAAACCGGTTTGAGCTGGTCTGGTCTGGTTTGAGCCGGTCTGGTCTGTTTTGAGCCGGTCAAAACCGGCTCAGGTCTGTCAAAACAGGTTTTAGCCTGTCTGGTCTGGTTTGAAACGGTCAAACCCGGTTTTTGGCCCAGTTTTAGGCGGTCTGGGCCGGTCTGGTCCAGTTTGATTGGATTTTAGCCCATCTGGGCCGGTCTGATTCGGTTTGATCTGGTCTCATCCAGTCAAAAAAGAATTTTAGCCAGTCAAAACCGGTTTCAGCCATTCTGATGTGGTTTGAGAAAGTCAAAACCGGTTTGAGCCTCTTAAAACGGGTTTGAGCCGGTTTGGTCTGGATTGAGCCGGTCTGGTCTGGTTTGAGCCGGTCAAAACCTGTTTGAGCCAGTTTGGTTTGGTTGAATCCAGTCGAAACTGATTCGAGCCTGTCTGAGCCTGTCTGGTCCGGTTTGATCCGGTGTGAGCTGGTCTGGTCCAGTTTGATCCGGTGTCATCCGTTCAAATCTGGTTTGAGTCGGTCTGGTCCAGTTTCAGCCGGTCTGCTCTGGTTAGAGCCGGTAAAAACAGTTTCGAGCCGGTCTGGTCTGGTTTGAGCCGGTCAAAATAGGTTTGAGCCGGTTTGGCCCGGTTTTAGACGGTCTGGGCCGGTCTGGTCCCGTTTGATCTGGTTTGAGCTGCTCTGGTGTAGTTTGAGCCTATCAAATCCGGTTTGAGCCGGTCTGGCCTGGTTTGAGCCGGTCCAAATAGGTTTGAACCGGTTTGGCCCGGTTTTAGGCGGTCTGGGCCGGTCTGGTCCGGTTTGTTCCGGTTTTAGCTGTTCTGGGCCGGTCTGATTCGGTTTCATCCGGTCTCATCCGGTCAAAACCGGTTTTAGCCGGTCAAAACCGGTTTCAGCCGATCTCATGTGGTTTGAGAAGGTCAAAACCGGTTTGAGCCGGTCAAAACCGGTTTGAGCTGGTCTGGTTGGGTTTGAACCAGTCAAAACCTGTTTGAGCTGGTTTGGTCTGGTTGAAGCCAGTCAAAACAGATTCGAGCCTGTCTGAGCCTGTCTGGTCCGGTTTGATCCGATGTGAGCCGGTCTGGTCCGGTTTGATTCGGTGTCATCCGGTCAAAACCGGTTTGAGCCGGTCTGGTCCGGTTTGAGCCGCTCTGGTCTGGTTTCAGCCGGTCAAATCCGGTTTGTGGCCCGGTTTTACCCGGTCTGGGCCTGTCTTGTCCGGTTTGATCCGGTTTCAGCTGGTCTGGGCCGGTTGAGTCTGGCTTGATCTGGTCAAAACCGCTTTGACCCGGTCAAAACCGATTTGAGCCGGTCTGGTCTGGTTTGAGCCGGTCAAAAGCGGCTCAGGCCAGTCAAAACCGGTTTGAGCCGGTCTGGTCTGGTTTGAGTCGGTCAAAACCGGTTTGTGGCCCAGTTTTAGCCGGTCTTAGCCGGTCTGGTCCGGTTTGATCTGGTTTCAGCTGGTCTGGGCCGGTCGAGTACGGTTTGATCCGGTCAAAACCACTTTAACCCGGTCAAAACCGGTTTGAGCCGGTCTGGTCTGGTTTGAGCTGGGTCTGGTCTGGTTTGAGCCGGTCCAAACCGGCTCAGGTCTGTCAAAACCGGTTTTAGCCTGTCTGGTCTGGTTTGAAACGGTCAAAACCGGTTTGTGGCCCAGTTTTAGGCGTTCTGGGCCTGTCTGGTCCGGTTTGATCTGATGTTAGCCGGTCTGGGCCGGTCTGACTCGGTTTGATCCGGTCTCATCCGGTCAAAACCGGTTTTAGCCGGTCAAAACCGGTTTTCAGCCGATCTGATGTGGTTTGAGAAGTTCAAAACGGGTTTGAGCCTGTCAAAACCGGTTTGAGCTGGTCTGGTCGGGTTTTACCCGGTCAAAACCAGTTCGAGCCGGTCAAAACCTGTTTGAGCCGGTTTGGTCTGGTTGAAGCCAGTCAAAACCGATTCGAGCCTGTCTGATCCTGTCTGGTTCGGTTTGATCCGTTGAGAGCTGGTCTGATCCGGTTTGATCCGGTGTCATCCGGTCAAAACCGGTTTGAGCCGGTGTCGTCCGGTTTGAGCCGGTCTGGTCTGGTTTGAGATGGTCAAAACCAGCTCAGGCCGGTCAAAACTGGTTTGAGACGGTCTGGTCTGGTTTGAGCCGGTCAAAACAGGTTTGAGCCGGTCTGGTCTGGTTTGAGCCGGTCAAAATAGGTTTTAGTCCGTTTGGCACTATTTTAGACGGTCTGGGCCGGTCTGGTCCCGTTTGATCTGGCTTGAGCTGGTCTGGTCAGGTTTGAGCTGGTCAAAACCGGTGTGAGGCGGTCTGGCCTGGTTTGATCCGGTCAAAATAGGTTTGAGCCAGTTTGTCCCGGTTCTAGGCGGTCTGTGTCAGTCTGGTCTGGTTTGATCTTGTTTTAGCCGGTCTGGGGCCGGTCTGATTCTGTTTGATCCGGTCTCATCTGGTCAATATCGGTTTCAGCCGGTCAAAACTGGTTTGAGCCGGTCTGGTGTGGTTTGAGCCGGTCAAAACCCGTTTGAGCCGGTCCAAACCAGTTTGAGATGTTCAAAACCGGTTTGAGCCGGTCAAAACAGGATTGAACCGCTATAGTCTGGTTTGAGTTGGTCAAAACCGGTTTTAGCCTGTAAAAACCGGATTGAACCGGTCTGGTCTGTTTTGAGCCGGTCAAAACCGGGTTGAGCTGGTCAAAACCGGTTTGAGCCCGTCTGGTCTGGTTTGAGCCGGTCTGGTTTGGTTTGAACAGGTCAAAACCGGTTTGTGGCCCAGTTTTAGGTAGTCTGAGCCAGTTTGGTTAGGTTTGATCCGATTTTAGCCAGTCTGGGCTGGTCTGATTCGGCTTGATGCGGTCTCATCCGCTCAAAACCGGTTTCAGCCGGTCTGGTCTGGTTTGAGCCGGTCAGGTCTGGTTTGAGCCGGTCAAAACCTGATTGTGCCAGTTTGGCCCGGTTTTAGTCTTTCTGGGCTGGTCTCGTTCGGTTTGAGCATATTTGCTCCCGTTTGTGGCGGTCTGGTCTGGTATGATCCGGTTTGAGAAGGTCTGGTCCGGTTTCATCTGGTTTTAGCCTGTCTGGGCTGGTCTGATTCTGTTTGATCTGGTCTCATCCTGTCAAAACCGGTTTCAGCCGGTCTGGTCTGGTTTGAACGGATCAAAACCGGTTTGTGGCCCAATTTTCGGTGGTGTGGGCCGGTCTGGTCTCGTTTCTGATTTTAGCCGTTCTTGGCCGGTCTGATTCGGTTTGATCCGGTCTCATCCGGTCAAACCCAGTTATAGCCGGTCAAATCCGGTTTCAGCCGGTCTGGTGTGGTTTGAGCAGGTCAAAACCCGTATGAGCCGGTCGGGTCCGGTTTGAGCCGGTCTGGTCTGGTTTCAGCTGGCCAAAACCGGCTCAGGGCTGGTCAAAACCGTTTTGAGCCAGTCTGGGCCGGTGTGGTCCAGTTTGCCTCGGCTTCAGCTGTTCTGGGGCCGGTCTGGTGCAGTTTCATCGGGTTTGAGCCGGTCTGGTCCGGTTTCATCCAGTCTCATCTGGTGAAAACCGTTTGAGCCTGTCTGGTCTGGTTTGAGCTGGTCAAAACCGGTTTGTGGCCCGGTTTTAGCCGGTCTGGGCCGGTCTGGTCCTGTTTGATCCGGTTTCAGCTGGTCTGGGCCAGTCGAGTCCGGTTTGATCCGGTGAAAACCGCTTTGACCCGGTCAAAACCGGTTTGAGCTGGTCTGGTCTGGTTTGAAACGGTCAAAACCGGTTTGTGGCCCAGTTTTAGGCGTTCTGGGCCGTTCTGGTCCGGTTTGATCTGATGTTAGCCGGTCTGGGCTGGTCTGATTCGGTTTGATCCGGTCTAATCAGGTCAAAACCGGTTTGAGCCAGTGAAAACCGGTTTTATCCGGTCTGGAGTGGTTTGAGCTGGTCAAAACCGGTTTGAGCTTGTCAAAACCAGATAGAGCCATTCAAAACCGATTTAAACCGGTCTGGTCTGGTTTGAGCTGGTGTAAACCGGTTTGAGCTGTTCCGGCCCAGTTTTAGCTGGTCTGGGCCGGTCTGGTCCCGTTTGATCTGGTCAAAACCGCTATGACCCGGTCAAAACAGGTTTGAGCCGGTCTGGTCTGGTTTCAGCTGGTCAAAACCGGTTTGTGGCCCGGTTTTAAGCCGGTCTGGGCCGGTCTGCTCCCGTTTGATCCTGTTTCAGCTGGTCTGGGCCGGTCGAGTCCGGTTTGATCCGGTCAAAACTGCTTTGACCCGATCAAAACCGGTTT
>NW_027327193.1:0-18743 GCF_047675955.1 Chlorocebus sabaeus
CCAATTCCACAAGAAGAGCCTTAGCGAAAGGCTTCTTGAAGGGAAAGATGGAACTCTGTGAGATGAATTAACAGAACACAGAGCAGTTTCTCAGAAAGCTTCTTCCCAGTTTTGAACGGAAGATATTTCCTTTTTCACCATAGCCTTCTATGGGCTTCCAAATATCCCCTTGCCAATTCCACAAGAACAGCCAGAGCGAAAGACTTCTTGAAGGGAAAGATGTAACTATGTGAGATGAATTAACAGAACACAGAGCAGTTTCTCAGAAAGCTTCTTTCCAGTTTTGAACGGAAGATATTTCCTTTTTCACCATAGCCCTCTATGGGCTTCCAAATATCCCTTTGCCAATTCCACAAGAACAGCCTTAGCGAAAGGCTTCTTGAAGGGAAAGATGTAACTCTGTGAGATGAATTAACAGAACACAGAGCAGTTTCTCAGAAAGCTTCTTTCCAGTTTTGAACGGAAGATATTTCCTTTTTCACCATAGCCCTCTATGGGCTTCCAAATATCCCTTTGCCAATTCCACAAGAACAGCCTTAGCGAAAGGCTTCTTGAAGGGAAAGATATAACTCTCTGAGATGAATTAACAGAACACAGAGCAGTTTCTCAGAAAGCATCTTTCCAGTTTTGAACGGAAGATATTTCCTTTTTTACCATATCCCTCTATGGGCTTCCAAATATCCCTTTGCCAATTCCACAAGAACAGCATTAGCGAAAGGCTTCTTGAAGGGAAAGATGTAACTCTGTGAGATGAATTAACAGAACACAGAGCAGTTTCTCAGAAGGCTTCTTTCCAGTTTTGAACGGAAGACATTTCCTTTTTCACCATAGCCCTCTATGGGCTTCCAAATATCCCCTTGCCAATTGCACAAGAACAGCCTTAGCGAAAGACTTCTTGAAGGGAAAGATGTAACTCTGTGAAATGAATTAACAGAACACAGAGCAGTTTCTCAGAAAGTTTCTTTCCACTTTTGAACGGAAGATATTTCCTCTTTCACCATAGCCCTCTATGGGCTTCCAAATATCCCTTTGCCAATTCCACAAGAACAGCCTTAGCGAAAGGCTTCTTGAAGGGAAAGATGTAACTCTGTGAGATGAATTAACAGAACACAGAGCAGTTTCCCAGAAAGCTTCTTTCCAGTTTTGAACGGAAGATATTTCCTTTTTCACCATAGCCCTCTATGGGCTTCCAAATATCCCTTTTCCAATTCCACAAGAACAGCCTTAGCGAAAGTCTTCTTGAAGGGAAAAATGTAACTCTGTGAGATGAATTAACAGAACACAGAGCAGTTTCACAGAAAGCTTCTTTCCAGTTTTGAACGGAAGATATTTCCTTTTTCACCGTAGCCCTCTACGGGCTTCCAAATATCCCTTTGCGAATTCCACAAGAACAGCCTTAGCGAAAGGTTTCTTGAAGGGAAAGATGTAACTCTGTGAGATGAATTAACAGAACACCGAGCAGTTTCTCAGAAAGCTTCTTTCCAGTTTTGAACGGAAGATATTTCTTTTTTCACCATAGCCCTCTATGGGCTTCCAAATATCCCCTTGCCAATTACACAAGAACAGACTTAGCAAAAGACTTCTTGAAGGGAAAGATGTAACTCTGTGAGATGAATTAACAGAACACAGAGCAGTTTCTCAGAAAGCTTCTTTCCAATTTTGAACGGAAGATATTTCCTTTTTCACCATAGCCCTCTATGGGCGTCCAAATATCCCTTTGCCAATTCCACAAGAACACCCTTAGCGAAAGGCTTCTTGAAGGGAAAGATGTAACTCTGTGAGATGAATTATCAGAACACAGAGCAATTTCTCAGAAAGCTTCTTTCCAGTTTTGAACGGAAGATATTTAATTTTTCGCCATACCCTCTATGGGCTTCCAAATATCCCTTTGCGAATTCCACAAGAACAGCCTTAGCGAAAGGCTTCATGAAGGGAAAGATGTAACTCTGTGAGATGAATTAACAGAACACAGAGCAGTTTCTCAGAAAGCTTCTTTCCAGTTTTGAACGGAAGATATTTCCTTTTTCACCGTAGCCCTCTACGGGCTTCCAAATATCCCTTTGCGAATTCCACAAGAACAGCCTTAGCGAAAGGTTTCTTGAAGGGAAAGATGTAACTCTGTGAGATGAATTAACAGAACACAGAGCAGTTTCTCAGAAAGCTTCTTTCCAGTTTTGAACGGAAGATATTTCTTTTTTCACCATAGCCCTCTATGGGCTTCCAAATATCCCTTTGCCAATTACACAAGAACAGACTTAGCAAAAGACTTCTTGAAGGGAAAGATGTAACTCTGTGGGATGAATTAACAGAACACAGAGCAGTTTCTCAGAAAGCTTCTTTCCACTTTTGAACGGAAGATATTTCCTTTTTCACCATAGCCCTCTATGGGCTTCCAAATATCCCTTTGCCAATTCCACAAGAACACCCTTAGCGAAAGGCTTCTTGAAGGGAAAGATGTAACTCTGTGAGATGGATTAACAGAACACAGAGCAGTTTCTCAGAAAGCTTCTTTCCAGTTTTGAACGGAAGATATTTCCTTTTTCGCCATAGCCCTCTATGGGATTCCAAATATCCCTTTGCCAATTCCAGAAGAACAGCCTTAGCGAAAGGCTTCTTGAAGGGAAAGATGTAACTCTGTGAGATGAATTAACAGAACACAGAGCAGTTTCCCAGAAAGCTTCTTTCCAGTTTTGAACGGAAGATATTTCCTTTTTCACCATAGCCCTCTATGGGCTTCCAAATATCCCTTTTCCAATTCCACAAGAACAGCCTTAGCGAAAGGCTTCTTGAAGGGAAAGATGTAACTCTGTGAGATGAATTAACAGAACACAGAGCAGTTTCTCAGAAAGCTTCTTTCCAGTTTTGAACGGAAGATATTTCCTTTTTCACCATAGCCCTCTATGGGCTTCCAAATATCCCTTTGCCAATTCCACAAGAACAGCCTTAGCGAAAGGCTTCTTGAAGGGAAAGATGTAACTCTGTGAGATGAATTAACAGAACACAGAGCAGTTTCCCAGAAAGCTTCTTTCCAGTTTTGAACGGAAGATATTTCCTTTTTCACCATAGCCCTCTATGGGCTTCCAAATATCCCTTTTCCAATTCCACAAGAACAGCCTTAGCGAAAGGCTTCTTGAAGGGAAAAATGTAACTCTGTGAGATGAATTAACAGAACACAGAGCAGTTTCTCAGAAAGCTTCTTTCCAGTTTTGAACGGAAGATATTTCCTTTTTCACCGTAGCCCTCTATGGGCTTCCAAATATCCCTTTGCGAATTCCACAAGAACAGCCTTAGCGAAAGGTTTCTTGAAGGGAAAGATGTAACTCTGTGAGATGAATTAACAGAACACAGAGCAGTTTCTCAGAAAGCTTCTTTCCAGTTTTGAACGGAAGATATTTCTTTTTTCACCAAAGCCCTCTATGGGCTTCCAAATATCCCCTTGCCATTTACACAAGAACAGACTTAGCAAAAGACTTCTTGAAGGGAAAGATGTAACTCTGTGAGATGAATTAACAGAACACAGAGCAGTTTCTCAGAAAGCTTCTTTCCACTTTTGAACGGAAGATATTTCCTTTTTCACCATAGCCCTCTATGGGCTTCCAAATATCCCTTTGCCAATTCCACAAGAACACCCTTAGCGAAAGGCTTCTTGAAGGGAAAGATGTAACTCTGTGAGATGAATTAACAGAACACAGAGCAGTTTCTCAGAAAGCTTCTTTCCAGTTTTGAACGGAAGATATTTCCTTTTTCGCCATAGCCCTCTATGGGCTTCGAAATATCTCTTTGCGAATTCCACAAGAACAGCCTTAGTGAAAGGCTTCATGAAGGGAAAGATGTAACTCTGTGAGATGAATTAACAGAACACAGAGCAGTTTCTCAGAAAGCTTCTTTCCAGTTTTGAACGGAAGATATTTCCTTTTTCACCATAGCCCTCTATGGGCTTCCAAATATCCCTTTGCCAATTCCACAAGACCAGCCTTAGCGAAAGGCTTCTTGAAGGGAAAGATGTAACTCTGTGAGATGAATTAACAGAACACAGAACAGTTTCTCAGAAAGCTTCTTTCCAGTTTTGAACGGAAGATATTTCCTTTTTCACCATAGCCCTCTATGGGCTTCCAAATATCCCTTTGCCAATTCCACAAGAACAGCCTTAGCGAAAGGCTTCTTGAAGGGAAAGATGTAACTCTGTGAGATGAATTAACAGAACACAGAGCAGTTTCTCAGAAAGCTTCTTTCCAGTTTTGAACGGAAGATATTTCCTTTTTCACCATAGCCCTCTATGGGCTTCCAAATATCCCTTTGCCAATTCCACAAGAACAGCCTTGGCGAAAGGCTTCTTGAAGGGAAAGATATAACTCTCTGAGATGAATTAACAGAACACAGAGCAGTTTCTCAGAAAGCTTCTTTCCAGTTTTGAATGGAAGATATTTCCTTTTTTACCATAGCCCTCTATGGGCTTCCAAATATCCCTTTGCCAATTCCACAAGAACAGCCTTAGCGAAAGGCTTCTTGAAGGAAAAGATGTAACTCTGTGAGATGAATTAACAGAACACAGAGCAGTTTCTCAGAAAGCTTCTTTCCAGTTTTGTACGGAAGATATTTGTTTTTCACCATAGCCCTCTATGGGCTTCCAAGTATCCCCTTGCCAATTCCACAGAAACAGCTTTAGCGAAAGGTTTCTTGAAAGGAAAGATGTAACACTGTGAGACGAATTAACAGAACACAGAACAGTTTCTCAGAAAGCTTCTTTCCAGTTTTGAACGGAAGATATTTCCTTTTTCACCATAGCCCTCTAGGGGCTTACAAATATCCCTTTGCCAATTCCACAAGAACAGCCTTAGCGAAAGGTTTCTTGAAGGGAAAGATGTAACTCTGTGAGATGAATTAACAGAACACAGAGCAGTTTCTCAGAAAGCTTCTTTCCAGTTTTGAACGGATGATACTTCCTTTTTCACCATAGCCCTCTATGGGCTTCCAATTATCCCTTTGCCAATTCCACAAGAACAGCCTTAGCTAAAGGCTTCTTGAAGGGAAAGATGTAACTCTGTGAGATGAATTAACAGAACACAGAGCAGTTTCTCAGAAAGCTTCTTTCCAGTTTTGAACGGTAGGTATTTCCTTTTTCACCATAGCCCTCTATGGGCTTCCAAATATCCCTTTGCCAATTCCACAAGAACAGCCTTAGCTAAAGGCTTCTTGAGGGGAAAGATGTAACTCTGTGAGATGAATTAACAGAACACAGAGCAGTTTCTCAGAAAGCTTCTTTCCAGGTTTGAACGGAAGTTATTTCCTTTTTCACCATAGCCCTCTATGGGCTTCCAAATATCCCTTTGCCAATTCCACAAGAACAGCCTTAGCGAAAGGCTTCTTGAAGGGAAAGATATAGCTCTGTGAGATGAATTAACAGAACACAGAGCAGTTTCTCAGAAAGCTTCTTTCCAGTTTTGAACGGAAGATATTTCCTTTTTCATCATAGCCCTCTATGGGATTCCAAATATCCCTTTGCCAATTCCAGAAGAACAGCCTTAGCGAAAGGCTTCTTGAAGGGAAAGATGTAACTCTGTGAGATGAATTAAGAGAACACAGAGCAGTTTCCCAGAAAGCTTCTTTCCAGTTTTGAACGGAAGATATTTCCTTTTTCACCATAGCCCTCTATGGGCTTCCAAATATCCCTTTTCCAATTCCACAAGAAGAGCCTTAGCGAAAGGCTTCTTGAAGGGAAAGATGTAACTCTGTGAGATGAATTAACAGAACACAGAGCAGTTTCTCAGAAAGCTTCTTTCCAGTTTTGAACGGAAGATATTTCCTTTTTCACCATAGCCTTCTATGGGCTTCCAAATATCCCCTTGCCAATTCCACAAGAACAGCCAGAGCGAAAGACTTCTTGAAGGGAAAGATGTAACTATGTGAGATGAATTAACAGAACACAGAGCAGTTTCTCAGAAAGCTTCTTTCCAGTTTTGAACGGAAGATATTTCCTTTTTCACCATAGCCCTCTATGGGCTTCCAAATATCCCTTTGCCAATTCCACAAGAACAGCCTTAGCGAAAGGCTTCTTGAAGGGAAAGATGTAACTCTGTGAGATGAATTAACAGAACACAGAGCAGTTTCTCAGAAAGCTTCTTTCCAGTTTTGAACGGAAGATATTTCCTTTTTCACCATAGCCCTCTATGGGCTTCCAAATATCCCTTTGCCAATTCCACAAGAACAGCCTTAGCGAAAGGCTTCTTGAAGGGAAAGATATAACTCTCTGAGATGAATTAACAGAACACAGAGCAGTTTCTCAGAAAGCTTCTTTCCAGTTTTGAACGGAAGATATTTCCTTTTTTACCATATCCCTCTATGGGCTTCCAAATATCCCTTTGCCAATTCCACAAGAACAGCCTTAGCGAAAGGCTTCTTGAAGGGAAAGATGTAACTCTGTGAGATGAATTAACAGAACACAGAGCAGTTTCTCAGAAGGCTTCTTTCCAGTTTTGAACGGAAGATATTTCCTTTTTCACCATAGCCCTCCATGGGCTTCCAAATATCCCCTTGCCAATTGCACAAGAACAGCCTTAGCGAAAGACTTCTTGAAGGGAAAGATGTAACTCTGTGAAATGAATTAACAGAACACAGAGCAGTTTCTCAGAAAGTTTCTTTCCACTTTTGAACGGAAGATATTTCCTTTTTCACCATAGCCCTCTATGGGCTTCCAAACATCCCTTTGCCAATTCCACAAGAACAGCCTTAGCGAAAGGCTTCTTGAAGGGAAAGATGTAACTCTGTGAGATGAATTAACAGAACACAGAGCAGTTTCCCAGAAAGCTTCTTTCCAGTTTTGAACGGAAGATATTTCCTTTTTCACCATAGCCCTCTATGGGCTTCCAAATATCCCTTTTCCAATTCCACAAGAACAGCCTTAGCGAAAGTCTTCTTGAAGGGAAAAATGTAACTCTGTGAGATGAATTAACAGAACACAGAGCAGTTTCACAGAAAGCTTCTTTCCAGTTTTGAACGGAAGATATTTCCTTTTTCACCGTAGCCCTGTACGGGCTTCCAAATATCCCTTTGCGAATTCCACAAGAACAGCCTTAGCGAAAGGTTTCTTGAAGGGAAAGATGTAACTCTGTGAGATGAATTAACAGAACACAGAGCAGTTTCTCAGAAAGCTTCTTTCCAGTTTTGAACGGAAGATATTTCTTTTTTCACCATAGCCCTCTATGGGCTTCCAAATATCCCCTTGCCAATTACACAAGAACAGACTTAGCAAAAGACTTCTTGAAGGGAAAGATGTAACTCTGTGAGATGAATTAACAGAACACAGAGCAGTTTCTCAGAAAGCTTCTTTCCAATTTTGAACGGAAGATATTTCCTTTTTCACCATAGCCCTCTATGGGCTTCCAAATATCCCTTTGCCAATTCCACAAGAACACCCTTAGCGAAAGGCTTCTTGAAGGGAAAGATGTAACTCTGTGAGATGAATTATCAGAACACAGAGCAGTTTCTCAGAAAGCTTCTTTCCAGTTTTGAACGGAAGATATTTCCTTTTTCGCCATAGCCCTCTATGGGCTTCCAAATATCCCTTTGCGAATTCCACAAGAACAGGCTTAGCGAAAGGCTTCATGAAGGGAAAGATGTAACTCTGTGAGATGAATTAACAGAACACAGAGCAGTTTCTCAGAAAGCTTCTTTCCAGTTTTGAACGGAAGATATTTCCTTTTTCACCATAGCCCTCTATGGGCTTCCAAATATCCCCTTGCCAATTCCACAAGAACAGCCAGAGCGAAAGACTTCTTGAAGGGAAAGATGTAACTATGTGAGATGAATTAACAGAACACAGAGCAGTTTCTCAGAAAGCTTCTTTCCAGTTTTGAACGGAAGATATTTCCTTTTTCACCATAGCAGTCTATGGGCTTCCAAATATCCCTTTGCCAATTCCACAAGAACAGCCTTAGCGAAAGGCTTCTTGAAGGGAAAGATGTAACTCTGTGAGATGAATTAACAGAACACAGAGCAGTTTCTCAGAAAGCTTCTTTCCAGTTTTGAACGGAAGATATTTCCTTTTTCACCATAGCCCTCTATGGGCTTCCAAATATCCCTTTTCCAATTCCACAAGAAGAGCCTTAGCGAAAGGCTTCTTGAAGGGAAAGATGTAACTCTGTGAGATGAATTAACAGAACACAGAGTAGTTTCTCAGAAAGCTTCTTTCCAGTTTTGAACGGAAGATATTTCCTTTTTCACCATAGCCCTCTATGGGCTTCCAAATATCCCCTTGCCAATTCCACAAGAACAGCCAGAGCGAAAGACTTCTTGAAGGGAAAGATGTAACTATGTGAGATGAATTAACAGAACACAGAGCAGTTTCTCAGAAGGCTTCTTTCCAGTTTTGAACGGAAGATATTTCCTTTTTCACCATAGCCCTCTATGGGCTTCCAAATATCCCCTTGCCAATTGCACAAGAACAGCCTTAGCGAAAGACTTCTTGAAGGGAAAGATGTAACTCTGTGAGATGAATTAACAGAACACAGAGCAGTTTCTCAGAAAGTTTCTTTCCACTTTTGAACGGAAGATACTTCCTTTTTCACCATAGCCCTCTATGGGCTTCCAAATATCCCTTTGCCAATTCCACAAGAACAGCCTTAGCGAAAGGCTTCTTGAAGGGAAAGATGTAACTCTGTGAGATGAATTAACAGAACACAGAGCAGTTTCCCAGAAAGCTTCTTTCCAGTTTTGAACGGAAGATATTTCCTTTTTCACCATAGCCCTCTATGGGCTTCCAAATATCCCTTTTCCAATTCCACAAGAACAGCCTTAGCGAAAGGCTTCTTGAAGGGAAAAATGTAACTCTGTGAGATGAATTAACAGAACACAGAGCAGTTTCACAGAAAGCTTCTTTCCAGTTTTGAACGGAAGATATTTCCTTTTTCACCGTAGCCCTCTACGGGCTTCCAAATATCCCTTTGCGAATTCCACAAGAACAGCCTTAGCGAAAGGTTTCTTGAAGGGAAAGATGTAACTCTGTGAGATGAATTAACAGAACACAGAGCAGTTTCTCAGAAAGCTTCTTTCCAGTTTTTAACGGAAGATATTTCTTTTTTCACCATAGCCCTCTATGGGCTTCCAAATATCCCCTTGCCAATTACACAAGAACAGACTTAGCAAAAGACTTCTTGAAGGGAAAGATGTAACTCTGTGAGATGAATTAACAGAACACAGAGCAGTTTCTCAGAAAGCTTCTTTCCACTTTTGAACGGAAGATATTTCCTTTTTCACCATAGCCCTCTATGGGCTTCCAAATATCCCTTTGCCAATTCCACAAGAACACCCTTAGCGAAAGGCTTCTTGAAGGGAAAGATGTAACTCTGTGAGATGAATTATCAGAACACAGAGCAGTTTCTCAGAAAGCTTCTTTCCAGTTTTGAACGGAAGATATTTCCTTTTTCGCCATAGCCCTCTATGGGCTTCCAAATATCCCTTTGCCAATTCCACAAGAACAGCCTTAGCGAAAGGCTTCTTGAAGGGAAAGATATAACTCTCTGAGATGAATTAACAGAACACAGAGCAGTTTCTCAGAAAGCTTCTTTCCAGTTTTTAACGGAAGATATTTCCTTTTTTACCATAGCCCTCTATGGGCTTCCAAATATCCCTTTGCCAATTCCACAAGAACAGCCTTAGCGAAAGGCTTCTTGAAGGGAAAGATGTAACTCTGTGAGATGAATTAACAGAACACAGAGCAGTTTCTCAGAAAGCTTCTTTCCAGTTTTGAACGGAAGATATTTCCTTTTTCACCATAGCCCTCTATGGGCTTCCAAATATCCCCTTGCCAATTCCACAAGAACAGCCAGAGCGAAAGACTTCTTGAAGGGAAAGATGTAACTATGTGAGATGAATTAACAGAACACAGAGCAGTTTCTCAGAAAGCTTCTTTCCAGTTGTGAACGGAAGATATTTCCTTTTTCACCATAGCCCTCTATGGGCTTCCAAATATCCCTTTGCCAATTCCACAAGAACAGCCTTAGCGAAAGGCTTCTTGAAGGGAAAGATGTAACTCTGTGAGATGAATTAACAGAACACAGAGCAGTTTCTCAGAAAGCTTCTTTCCAGTTTTGAACGGAAGATATTTCCTTTTTCACCATAGCCCTCTATGGGCTTCCAAATATCCCTTTGCCAATTCCACAAGAACAGCCTTAGCGAAAGGCTTCTTGAAGGGAAAGATATAACTCTCTGAGATGAATTAACAGAACACAGAGCAGTTTCTCAGAAAGCTTCTTTCCAGTTTTGAACGGAAGATATTTCCTTTTTTACCATATCCCTCTATGGGCTTCCAAATATCCCTTTGCCAATTCCACAAGAACAGCCTTAGCGAAAGGCTTCTTGAAGGGAAAGATGTAACTCTGTGAGATGAATTAACAGAACACAGAGCAGTTTCTCAGAACGCTTCTTTCCAGTTGTGAACGGAAGATATTTCCTTTTTCACCGTAGCCCTCTAAGGGCTTCCAAATATCCCTTTGCGAATTCCACAAGAACAGCCTTAGCGAAAGGTTTCTTGAAGGGAAAGATGTAACTCTGTGAGATGAATTAACAGAACACAGAGCAGTTTCTCAGAAGGCTTCTTTCCAGTTTTGAACGGAAGATATTTCCTTTTTCACCATAGCCCTCTATGGGCTTCCAAATATCCCCTTGCCAATTGCACAAGAACAGCCTTAGCGAAAGACTTCTTGAAGGGAAAGATGTAACTCTGTGAGATGAATTAACAGAACACAGAGCAGTTTCTCAGAAAGTTTCTTTCCACTTTTGAACGGAAGATATTTCCTTTTTCACCATAGCCCTCTATGGGCTTCCAAATATCCCTTTGCCAATTCCACAAGAACAGCCTTAGCGAAAGGCTTCTTGAAGGTAAAGATGTAACTCTGTGAGATGAATTAACAGAACACAGAGCAGTTTCCCAGAAAGCTTCTTTCCAGTTTTGAACGGAAGATATTTCCTTTTTCACCATAGCCCTCTATGGGCTTCCAAATATCCCTTTTCCAATTCCACAAGAACAGCCTTAGCGAAAGGCTTCTTGAAGGGAAAAATGTAACTCTGTGAGATGAATTAACAGAACACAGAGCAGTTTCACAGAAAGCTTCTTTCCAGTTTTGAACGGAAGATATTTCCTTTTTCACCGTAGCCCTCTACGGGCTTCCAAATATCCCTTTGCGAATTCCACAAGAACAGCCTTAGCGAAAGGTTTCTTGAAGGGAAAGATGTAACTCTGTGAGATGAATTAACAGAACACAGAGCAGTTTCTCAGAAAGCTTCTTTGCAGTTTTGAACGGAAGATATTTCTTTTTTCACCATAGCCCTCTATGGGCTTCCAAATATCCCCTTGCCAATTACACAAGAACAGACTTAGCAAAAGACTTCTTGAAGGGAAAGATGTAACTCTGTGAGATGAATTAACAGAACACAGAGCAGTTTCTCAGAAAGCTTCTTTCCACTTTTGAACGGAAGATATTTCCTTTTTCACCATAGCCCTCTATGGGCTTCCAAATATCCCTTTGCCAATTCCACAAGAACACCCTTAGCGAAAGGCTTCTTGAAGGGAAAGATGTAACTCTGTGAGATGAATTATCAGAACACAGAGCAGTTTCTCAGAAAGCTTCTTTCCAGTTTTGAACGGAAGATATTTCCTTTTTCGCCATAGCCCTCTAAGGGCTTCCAAATATCCCTTTGCGAATTCCACAAGAACAGCCTTAGCGAAAGGCTTCATGAAGGGAAAGATGTAATTCTGTGAGATGAATTAACAGAACACAGAGCAGTTTCTCAGAAAGCTTCTTTCCAGTTTTGAAAGGAAGATATTTCCTTTTTCACCATAGCCCTCTATGGGCTTCCAAATATCCCTTTGCCAATTCCACAAGACCAGCCTTAGCGAAAGGCTTCTTGTAGGGAAAGATGTAACTCTGTGAGATGAATTAACAGAACACAGAGCAGTTTCTCAGAAAGCTTCTTTCCAGTTTTGAACGGAAGATATTTCCTTTTTCACCATAGCCCTCTATGGGCTTCCAAATATCCCTTTGCCAATTCCACAAGAACAGCCTTAGCGAAAGGCTTCTTGAAGGGAAAGATATAACTCTCTGAGATGAATTAACAGAACACAGAGCAGTTTCTCAGAAAGCTTCTTTCCAGTTTTGAACGGAAGATATTTCCTTTTTTACCATAGCCCTCTATGGGCTTCCAAATATCCCTTTGCCAATTCCACAAGAACAGCCTTAGCGAAAGGCTTCTTGAAGGGAAAGATGTAACTCTGTGAGATGAATTAACAGAACACAGAGCAGTTTTTCAGAAAGCTTCTTTCCAGTTTTGTACGGAAGATATTTGTTTTTCACCATAGCCCTCTATGGGCTTCCAAGTATCCCCTTGCCAATTCCACAGAAACAGCTTTAGCGAAAGGTTTCTTGAAAGGAAAGATGTAACACTGTGAGACGAATTAACAGAACACAGAACAGTTTCTCAGAAAGCTTCTTTCCAGTTTTGAACGGAAGATATTTCCTTTTTCACCATAGCCCTCTAGGGGCTTACAAATATCCCTTTGCCAATTCCACAAGAACAGCCTTAGCGAAAGGTTTCTTGAAGGGAAAGATGTAACTCTGTGAGATGAATTAACAGAACACAGAGCAGTTTCTCAGAAAGCTTCTTTCCAGTTTTGAACGGATGATACTTCCTTTTTCACCATAGCCCTCTATGGGCTTCCAATTATCCCTTTGCCAATTCCACAAGAACAGCCTTAGCTAAAGGCTTCTTGAAGGGAAAGATGTAACTCTGTGAGATGAATTAACAGAACACAGAGCAGTTTCTCAGAAAGCTTCTTTCCAGTGTTGAACGGAAGATATTTCCTTTTTCACCATAGCCCTCTATGGGCTTCCAAATATCCCCTTGCCAATTCCACAAGAACAGCCAGAGCGAAAGACTTCTTGAAGGGAAAGATGTAACTATGTGAGATGAATTAACAGAACACAGAGCAGTTTCTCAGAAAGCTTCTTTCCAGTTTTGAACGGAAGATATTTCCTTTTTCACCATAGCCCTCTATGGGCTTCCAAATATCCCTTTGCCAATTCCACAAGAACAGCCTTAGCGAAAGGCTTCTTGAAGGGAAAGATGTAACTCTGTGAGATGAATTAACAGAACACAGAGCAGTTTCTCAGAAAGCTTCTTTCCAGTTTTGAACGGAAGATATTTCCTTTTTCACCATAGCCCTCTATGGGCTTCCAAATATCCCTTTGCCAATTCCACAAGAACAGCCTTAGCGAAAGGCTTCTTGAAGGGAAAGATGTAACTCTGTGAGATGAATTAACAGAACACAGAGCAGTTTCTCAGAAAGCTTCTTTCCAGTTTTGAACGGAAGATATTTCCTTTTTCACCATAACCCTCTATGGGCTTCCAAATATCCCCTTGCCAATTCCACAAGAACAGCCAGAGCGAAAGACTTCTTGAAGGGAAAGATGTAACTATGTGAGATGAATTAACAGAACACAGAGCAGTTTCTCAGAAAGCTTCTTTCCAGTTGTGAACGGAAGATATATCCTTTTTCACCATAGCCCTGTATGGGCTTCCAAATATCCCTTTGCCAATTCCACAAGAACAGCCTTAGCGAAAGGCTTCTTGAAGGGAAAAATGTAACTCTGTGAGATGAATTAACAGAACACAGAGCAGTTTCACAAAAAGCTTCTTTCCAGTTTTGAACGGAAGATATTTCCTTTTTCACCGTAGCCCTCTACGGGCTTCCAAATATCCCTTTGCGAATTCCACAAGAACAGCCTTAGCGAAAGGTTTCTTGAAGGGAAAGATGTAACTCTGTGAGATGAATTAACAGAACACAGAGCAGTTTCTCAGAAAGCTTCTTTCCAGTTTTGAACGGAAGATATTTCTTTTTTCACCATAGCCCTCTATGGGCTTCCAAATATCCCCTTGCCAATTACACAAGAACAGACTTAGCAAAAGACTTCTTGAAGGGAAAGATGTAACTCTGTGAGATGAATTAACAGAACACAGAGCAGTTTCTCAGAAAGCTTCTTTCCAGTTTTGAACGGAAGATATTTCCTTTTTCGCCATAGCCCTCTATGGGCTCCAAATATCCCTTTGCGAATTCCACAAGAACAGCCTTAGCGAAAGGCTTCATGAAGGGAAAGATGTAACTCTGTGAGATGAATTAACAGAACACAGAGCAGTTTCTCAGAAAGCTTCTTTACAGTTTTGAACGGAAGATATTTCCTTTTTCACCACAGCCCTCTATGGGCTGCCAAATATCCCTTTGCCAATTCCACAAGACCAGCCTTAGCGAAAGGCTTCTTGTAGGGAAAGATGTAACTCTGTGAGATGAATTAACAGAACACAGAGCAGTTTCTCAGAAAGCTTCTTTCCAGTTTTGAACGGAAGATATTTCCTTTTTCACCATAGCCCTCTATGGGCTTCCAAATATCCCTTTGCCAATTCCACAAGAACAGCCTTAGCGAAAGGCTTCTTGAAGGGAAAGATAAAACTCTCTGAGATGAATTAACAGAACACAGAGCAGTTTCTCAGAAAGCTTCTTTCCAGTTTTGAACGGAAGATATTTCCTTTTTTACCATAGCCCTCTATGGGCTTCCAAATATCCCTTTGCCAATTCCACAAGAACAGCCTTAGCGAAAGGCTTCTTGAAGGGAAAGATGTAACTCTGTGAGATGAATTAACAGAACACAGAGCAGTTTCTCAGAAAGCTTCTTTGCAGTTTTGTACGGAAGATATTTGTTTTTCACCATAGCCCTCTATGGGCTTCCAAGTATCCCCTTGCCAATTCCACAGAAACAGCTTTAGCGAAAGGTTTCTTGAAAGGAAAGATGTAACACTGTGAGACGAATTAACAGAACACAGAACAGTTTCTCAGAAAGCTTCTTTCCAGTTTTGAACGGAAGATATTTCCTTTTTCACCATAGCCCTCTAGGGGCTTACAAATATCCCTTTGCCAATTCCACAAGAACAGCCTTAGCGAAAGGTTTCTTGAAGGGAAAGATGTAACTCTGTGAGATGAATTAACAGAACACAGAGCAGTTTCTCAGAAAGCTTCTTTCCAGTTTTGAACGGATGATACTTCCTTTTTCACCATAGCCCTCTATGGGCTTCCAATTATCCCTTTGCCAATTCCACAAGAACAGCCTTAGCTAAAGGCTTCTTGAAGGGAAAGATGTAACTCTGTGAGATGAATTAACAGAACACAGAGCAGTTTCTCAGAAAGCTTCTTTCCAGTTTTGAACGGTAGGTATTTCCTTTTTCACCATAGCCCTCTATGGGCTTCCAAATATCCCTTTGCCAATTCCACAAGAACAGCCTTAGCGAAAGGCTTCTTGAGGGGAAAGATGTAACTCTGTGAGATGAATTAACAGAACAC
The DNA here is from genome assembly GCF_047675955.1 of Chlorocebus sabaeus. Lineage (NCBI taxonomy): Eukaryota > Metazoa > Chordata > Mammalia > Primates > Cercopithecidae > Chlorocebus > Chlorocebus sabaeus. The sequence goes on from NW_027327193.1 coordinate 15,383, forward strand.
AGAGCAGTTTCTCAGAAAGCTTCTTTCCAGGTTTGAACGGAAGTTATTTCCTTTTTCACCATAGCCCTCTATGGGCTTCCAAATATCCCTTTGCCAATTCCACAAGAACAGCCTTAGGGAAAGGCTTCTTGAAGGGAAAGATGTAACTCTGTGAGATGAATTAACAGAACACAGAGCAGTTTCTCAGAAAGCTTCTTTCCAGTGTTAAACGGAAGATATTTCCTTTTCCACCATAGCCCTCTATGGGCTTCCAAATATCCCTTTGCCAATTCCACAAGAACAGCCTTAGCGAAAGGCTTCTTGAAGGGAAAGATATAGCTCTGTGAGATGAATTAACAGAACACAGAGCAGTTTCTCAGAAAGCTTCTTTCCAGTTTTGAACGGAAGATATTTCCTTTTTCATCATAGCCCTCTATGGGATTCCAAATATCCCTTTGCCAATTCCACAAGAACAGCCTTAGCGAAAGGCTTCTTGAAGGGAAAGATGTAACTCTGTGAGATGAATTAACAGAACACAGAGCAGTTTCCCAGAAAGCTTCTTTCCAGTTTTGAACGGAAGATATTTCCTTTTTCACCATAGCCCTCTATGGGCTTCCAAATATCCCTTTTCCAATTCCACAAGAAGAGCCTTAGCGAAAGGCTTCTTGAAGGGAAAGATGTAACTCTGTGAGATGAATTAACAGAACACAGAGCAGTTTCTCAGAAAGCTTCTTTCCAGTTTTGAACGGAAGATATTTCCTTTTTCACCATAGCCTTCTATGGGCTTCCAAATATCCCCTTGCCAATTCCACAAGAACAGCCAGAGCGAAAGACTTCTTGAAGGGAAAGATGTAACTCTGTGAGATGAATTAACAGAACACAGAGCAGTTTCTCAGAAAGCTTCTTTCCAGTTGTGAACGGAAGATATTTCCTTTTTCACCGTAGCCCTCTATGGGCTTCCAAATATCCCTTTGCGAATTCCACAAGAACAGCCTTAGCGAAAGTTTTCTTGAAGGGAAAGATGTAACTCTGTGAGATGAATTAACAGAACACAGAGCAGTTTCTCAGAAGGCTTCTTTCCTGTTTTGAACGGAAGATATTTCCTTTTTCACCACAGCCCTCTATGGGCTTCCAAATATCCCCTTGCCAATTCCACAAGAACAGCCTTAGCGAAAGACTTCTTGAAGGGAAAGATGTAACTCTGTGAGATGAATTAACAGAACACAGAGCAGTTTCTCAGAAAGTTTCTTTCCACTTTTGAACGGAAGATATTTCCTTTTTCACCATAGCCCTCTATGGGCTTCCAAATATCCCTTTGCCAATTCCACAAGAACAGCCTTAGCGAAAGGCTTCTTGAAGGGAAAGATGTAACTCTGTGAGATGAATTAACAGAACACAGAGCAGTTTCCCAGAAAGCTTCTTTCCAGTTTTGAACGGAAGATATTTCCTTTTTCACCATAGCCCTCTATGGGCTTCCAAATATCCCTTTTCCAATTCCACAAGAACAGCCTTAGCGAAAGGCTTCTTGAAGGGAAAAATGTGACTCTGTGAGACGAATTAACAGAACACAGAGCAGTTTCACAGAAAGCTTCTTTCCAGTTTTGAACGGAAGATATTTCCTTTTTCACCGTAGCCCTCTACGGGCTTCCAAATATCCCTTTGCGAATTCCACAAGAACAGCCTTAGCGAAAGGTTTCTTGAAGGGAAAGATGTAACTCTGTGAGATGAATTAACAGAACACAGAGCAGTTTCTCAGAAAGCTTCTTTCCAGTTTTGAACGGAAGATATTTCTTTTTTCACCAAAGCCCTCTATGGGCTTCCAAATATCCCCTTGCCATTTACACAAGAACAGACTTAGCAAAAGACTTCTTGAAGGGAAAGATGTAACTCTGTGAGATGAATTAACAGAACACAGAGCAGTTTCTCAGAAAGCTTCTTTCCACTATTGAACGGAAGATATTTCCTTTTTCACCATAGCCCTCTATGGGCTTCCAAATATCCCTTTGCCAATTCCACAAGAACACCCTTAGCGAAAGGCTTCTTGAAGGGAAAGATGTAACTCTGTGAGATGAATTAACAGAACACAGAGCAGTTTCTCAGAAAGCTTCCTTCCAGTTTTGAACGGAAGATATTTCCTTTTTCGCCATAGCCCTCTATGGGCTTCGAAATATCTCTTTGCGAATTCCACAAGAACAGCCTTAGTGAAAGGCTTCATGAAGGGAAAGATGTAACTCTGTGAGATGAATTAACAGAACACAGAGCAGTTTCTCAGAAAGCTTCTTTCCAGTTTTGAACGGAAGATATTTCCTTTTTCACCATAGCCCTCTATGGGCTTCCAAATATCCCTTTGCCAATTCCACAAGACCAGCCTTAGCGAAAGGCTTCTTGAAGGGAAAGATGTAACTCTGTGAGATGAATTAACAGAACACAGAACAGTTTCTCAGAAAGCTTCTTTCCAGTTTTGAACGGAAGATATTTCCTTTTTCACCATAGCCCTCTATGGGCTTCCAAATATCCCTTTGCCAATTCCACAAGAACAGCCTTAGCGAAAGGCTTCTTGAAGGGAAAGATGTAACTCTGTGAGATGAATTAACAGAACACAGAGCAGTTTCTCAGAAAGCTTCTTTCCAGTTTTGAACGGAAGATATTTCCTTTTTCACCATAGCCCTCTATGGGCTTCCAAATATCCCTTTGCCAATTCCACAAGAACAGCCTTGGCGAAAGGTTTCTTGAAAGGAAAGATGTAACACTGTGAGACGAATTAACAGAACACAGAACAGTTTCTCAGAAAGCTTCTTTCCAGTTTTGAACGGAAGATATTTCCTTTTTCACCATAGCCCTCTAGGGGCTTACAAATATCCCTTTGCCAATTCCACAAGAACAGCCTTAGCGAAAGGTTTCTTGAAGGGAAAGATGTAACTCTGTGAGATGAATTAACAGAACACAGAGCAGTTTCTCAGAAAGCTTCTTTCCAGTTTTGAACGGATGATACTTCCTTTTTCACCATAGCCCTCTATGGGCTTCCAATTATCCCTTTGCCAATTCCACAAGAACAGCCTTAGCTAAAGGCTTCTTGAAGGGAAAGATGTAACTCTGTGAGATGAATTAACAGAACACAGAGCAGTTTCTCAGAAAGCTTCTTTCCAGTTTTGAACGGTAGGTATTTCCTTTTTCACCATAGCCCTCTATGGGCTTCCAAATATCCCTTTGCCAATTCCACAAGAACAGCCTTAGCGAAAGGCTTCTTGAGGGGAAAGATGTAACTCTGTGAGATGAATTAACAGAACACAGAGCAGTTTCTCAGAAAGCTTCTTTCCAGGTTTGAACGGAAGTTATTTCCTTTTTCACCATAGCCCTCTATGGGCTTCCAAATATCCCTTTT
>NW_027327194.1:0-18705 GCF_047675955.1 Chlorocebus sabaeus
GAACAGTCTTCGCGAAAGGCTTCTTGAGGGAAAAGATGTAAATCTGTGAGATGTATTAACAGAACACAAAACAGTTTCTCAGAAACCTTCTTTTCAGTTTCTGTCTTAGGATATTTCCTTTTTCACCATAGCCCTCTATGGCTTTATAAATATCACTTTGAATATTTCACAGGAATAGTCTTAGTGAACGACTTCTTGAGGGGAAAGCTGTAACTCTGTGATATGAACTAACAAAACAGAAAGAAGTTTCTCAGAAAGCTTCTTTTCGGTTTTTAACGGAAGATATTTCCTTTTTCAACATGGCCCTCTAAGGGCTTGCAAAAGGCTTCTGGAGAGGAAAGCTGTAACTCTGTGTGATAAATTAACAGAACACAAAGCAGTTTCTCAGAAATCTTCTTTCCAGTTTTTAACGGAAGAAATTTCCTTTATCACCTTAGAGCTATATGTGCTTCCAAACATGACTTTGCAGATTCCACAAGAACAGTCTTAGCGAAACGTTTCTTGAGGGGAAAGCTGTAACTCTGTGAGATGAATTAACAGAACACAAAGCAGTTTCTCAGAAAGTTTCTTTCAAGTTTTTAACTGAAGATATTTCCTTTTCACCACAGCACTCTATGGGCTTCCAAATATCACTTTGCAAATCCCACAAGAACAGTCTCAGCGAAGGGCTATTTGAGAGGAAAGCAGTATCTCGGTGAGATGTATAACCAGAACACACGGCAGTTTCTTAGAAAGCTTCTTTCCAGTTTTTAACGGAAGATATTTCTTTTTCACCATAACCCTCTATGGGATTCCAAATATCACTTTGGAAATAACAAAAAACAGTCTTACCGAAAGGCTTCTAGAGGGGAAACCTGTAACTCTGTGAGATGAATTAACAGAACACAAAGTAGTTTCTCAGAAATATTCCTTCCAGTTTTTAACGGAAGATATTTCCTTTTTCACCATAGCCTTCTATGGGCTTCAAAATATCACATTGCAAATTACACAAGAACAGGCTTACCGAAAGCCTTTTTGAGGGGAAAGCTGTAACTCTGTGAGATGAATTAACAGAACACAAAGCAGATTTTCAGAAAGCTTATTTTCAGATTCTATCTTAGGATAATTCCTTTTTCAAAATAGCCTTCTATGGGCTTCCAAATATCACTTTGCAAATTCCACAAGAACAGTCTTAGCGAAAGGCTTCTGGAGGAGAAGCTGTAACTCTGTGAGATGAATTAACAGAACAAATAGCAATTTCTCAGAAATCTTCTTTCCAGTTTTTAACGGAAGAAATTTCCTTTTTCACAATAGACCTCTATGGACTTCCAAATATCACTTTGCAAATCCCACAACAACAGTCTTAGCGAAAGTCTTCTTGAGGGGAAAGCTGTAACTCGGTGAGGTGCATTAAGAGAACACATGGCAGTTTCTCAGAAAGCTTATTTCCAGTTTTTAAGGGAATATATTTCCTTTTTCACCATAGCTCTCTAAGGGATTACAAATATCAGTTTGCAAATTTCACAAGAACAGTCTTAGTGAAGGGCTTCTTGAGGGGAAAGCTGTAACACAGTGAGATGAACTAACACAACACAAAGCAGTTTCTCTGACAGCTTCTTTTCGGTTTTTATCTTAGGGTATTTCCATTTTCAAAATAGCCCTCTATGGGCTTCCAAGTATCACATTGCAAATTCCACAAGAACATTTTTATAGAAAGGCTTCTTGAGGGTAGAGCTGTAACTCGGTGAGATGTATTAACAGAACACACGGCAGTTTCTTAGAAAGCTTCTTTCCAGTTCTTAACGGAAGTTATTACCCTTTTCACCATAGCCCTCCATGGGCTTCCAAATATCACTTTGCAAATTCCACTAGAACAGTCTTAGCGAAAGGCTTCTGGAGGGGAAATCTGTAACTCTGTGAGATGAATTAACAGAATAAAAAGCAGTTTCTCACAAATCTTCTTTCCAGTTTTTAACGGAAGATGTTTCGTTTTTCACCATAGTCCTCTATGGGCTTCCAAATATCACTTTGAAAATTCCACAAGAACAGTCTTAGCGAAAGGTTTCTTGAGGGGGAAGCTGTAACTCTGTGAGATGAATTAACAGAACACAAAGCAGTCTCTCAGAAAGCTTCTTTCCAGTATTTAACTGAAGATAATTCCTTTTTCACTATAGCCCTCTATGGGCTTCCAAATATCACTTTGGAAATCCCACAAGAACAGTCTTAGCGAAAGGCTTCTTGAGAGGAAAGCTGTAACTCGGTCATATGTACTAACAGAACACACCGCATTTTCTCAGAATGGTTCTTTCCAGTTTTTAACGGAAGATATTTCCTTTTTCACCATAGTCCACTATGGGTATCCAAATATCACTTTCCAAATTTCACAAAACTGTCTTAGTGAACGTCTTCTTGAGAGGAAATCTGTAGCTCTGTGCGATGAACTAACAGAACACAAAGCAGTTTTTTAGACAGCTTCTTTTCGGTTAGTATCTTAGGATATTTCCGTTTTCACAATAGCCTTCTATGGGCTTCCACATATCACTTTGGAAATTCCTCAAAAACAGTCTTAGTGGAAGGCTTCTTGAGGGGAAAGCTGTAACTCTTTGAGATGAATTAACAGAACACAAAGCAGTTTCTCGGAAAGCTTCTTTTCATTTTTAAACTGAAGGTATTTCCTTTTTCACCATAATTCTCTCTGGGCTTCCAAATATCACTTTGCAAATTTCACAATTACAGTGTTAGCGAAAGGTGTCTGGAGGGGAAAGCTGTAACTCTTTGAGATGAATTAACAGAACACAAAGCAGTTTCTCGGAAAGCTTCTTTTCATTTTTTAACTGAAGATATTTCCTTTTTCACCATAGTTCTCTCTGGGCTTCCAAATATCACTTTGCAAATTCCACAAGAACAGTGTTAGCGAAAGGTGTCTGGAGGGGAAAGCTGTAACCCTGTGAGATGCATTAACAGAACACAAAGCAGTTTCTCAGAAATCTTCTTTCCAGTTTTTAACGGAAGATATTTCCTTTTTCACCTTAGCCCTCTATAGGTTTCCAAATATCGCTTTGCAAATTCCCCAAGAACAGTCTTAGCGAAAGGCTTCTTGAGGGGAAAGCTGTAACTTTGTGAGACGAATTAACAGAACACAAAGCAATTTCTCACAAAGCTTCTTTTCAGTTTTTATCTTACGATGTTTCCTTTTTCAACATAGCCCTCTATGGGTTTCCAAATATCACTTTGCAAATTCCACAAGAACAGTCTTAGTGAACGATTTCTTGAGGGGAAAGCTGTAACTCTGTGAGATAAACTAACACAACACAGAGCAGTTTCTCAGACAGCTTCTTTTCGGTTTTTATCTTAGGATATTTCCATTTTCACCATAGCCTTCTATGGGCTTCCAAATATCGCTTTGCAAATTCCACAAGAAAAGTCTTAGTGAACGACTTCTTGAGGGGAAAGCTGTAACTCTGTGAGATAAACTAACACAACACAAAGCAGTTTCTCAGAAAGCTTCTTTCCAGTTTTTAACGGAGGATATTTCCTATTATTCCATAGCCCTCTGTGGGATTCCAAATATCACTTTGCAAATTTCACAAGAACAGTGTAAGCGAAAGATTTCCTGAGGGGAAAGTTGTAACTCTGTGAGATGAATTAACAGAACACAAAGAAGTTTTTCAACAAGCTTCTTTTCAGTTTCTAACGGAAGATATTTCCTTTTTCAACATATTCTTCTATGGGCTTCCAAATATCGCTTTGCAAATTCAACAAGAACAGTCTTAGCGAAAGGGTTTTAGAGGGAAATGTTGTAACTATGTGAGATGAATTCACAGAACACAAAGCAGTTTCTCAGAAAGCTTCTTTTCAGTTTTTATCTTACGATATTTCCTTTTTCACCATAGCCCTCTATGGGCTTCCAAATCTCACTTTGCAAATTCCACAAGAACAGTCTTAGCGAAAGAATTATTGAGGGGAAAGCTGTAACTCTGTGAGGTGAATTAACAGAACAAAAGGGAGTTTCTCAGAAAGATTCTTTCCGCTTTTTAACTCAAGATATTTCCTTTTTCACCATAGTCCTCTATGGGCTTCCAAATATCACTTTGCACATTCGACAACAACAGCCTTAGCGAAAGGCTTCCTGAGGGAAATGTTGTAACTCTGTCAGATGAATTAACAGAACACAAAGCAGTTTCTCAGAAAGCGTCTTTCCAGTTTTTAACGGAAAATAATTCCTTTTTCACCATAGCCCTCTATGGGATTCTAAATATCACTTTCAAATTTGAGAAGAACAGTCTTAGTGAACGGCCTCTTGAGTGGAAATCTGTAACTCTCTGAGATGAATTATCAGAACACAAAGCAGTTTCTCAAAAAGTTTCTTTTCGGATTTAATCTTACTATTTTTCCTTTTTCAACATAGACCTCTGTGGCCTTCCAAATATCACTTTGCAAATTACACAAGAACAGTCTTTGTGAAAGACTTCTTGAAGGGAAAGCCGTAACTCCCTGAGATGAATTAACAGAACACAAAGCAGTTTCTCAGAAAGCTTCTTTTCAGTTTTTATCTTAGGATATTTCCTTTTTCAGCATAGCCCTCTATGAGCTTCCAAAAATATTTGCAAATTCCACAAGAACAGTCTTAGCGAAAGGATTCTCGATGGGAAAGCTGTAACTCTGTGAGATGAACTAACAGAACACAAAGCGGTTTCTCAGAAACCTTCTTTTCGTTTTTTATCTTAGGATATTTCCTTTTACAGCAAAGCCCACTATGGGCTTCCAAATATCACTTTGCAAATTCCAGAAGAACAGTCTTAGAGAAAGGCTTCTTGAGGGTAAAACTGTAACTCTGTAAGATGAATTAACATAACACAAAACATTTTCTCAGAAACCTACTTTTCAGTTTTTACCTTAGGATATTTCCTTTTTCACCATAGTCTTCTATGGGATTCCAAATATCACTTTGCAAATTCCACATGAACAGTCTTAGCGAAAGGCTTCTTGAGGGGAAAGCTGTAACTCTGTGAGATGAATTAAGAGAACACAAAGCAGTTTCCTAGAAAGATTCCAGTATTTAACGCAACATATTTCCATTTTCTCCGTAGCCCTGTATGGGCTTTCAACTATCACCTTGCAAATTCCACAGGAACAGTCTTAGTGAATGGCTTCTTGAGGGGAAAGCTGTAACTCTGTGAGATGAATTAAGAGGACACAATGCATTTTCTCAGAAAGCTTCTTTTCGGTTTTTATCTTAGGATATATCCTTTTTCGCCATAACCCTCTATGGGCTTCCAATATCGCATTGCAAATTCCACAAGAACAGGCTCAGTGAACGGCTGCTGGAGGGTAAACTGTAATTCTGTGAGATGAATTAACAGAACATAAAGCAGTTTCTCAGAAAGCTTCTTTTCGGTTTTTATCTTAGGATATATCCTTTTTCACCATAACCCTCTATGGGCTTCCAATATCGCATTGCAAATTCCACAAGAACAGGCTCAGTGAACGGCTGCTGGAGGGTAAACTGTAATTCTGTGAGATGAATTAACAGAACATAAAGCAGTTTCTCAGAAAGCTTCTTTTCGGTTTTTATCTTAGGATATATCCTTTTTCGCCATAACCCTCTATGGGCTTCCAATATCGCATTGCAAATTCCACAAGAACAGGCTCAGTGAACGGCTGCTGGAGGGTAAACTGTAATTCTGTGAGATGAATTAACAGAACATAAAGCAGTTTCTCAGAAAGCTTCTTTTCGGTTTTTATCTTAGGATATATCCTTTTTCGCCATAACCCTCTATGGGCTTCCAATATCGCATTGCAAATTCCACAAGAACAGGCTCAGTGAACGGCTGCTGGAGGGTAAACTGTAATTCTGTGAGATGAATTAACAGAACATAAAGCAGTTTCTCAGAAAGCTTCTTTGCAGTTTTTAACGGAGGATATTTCCTTTTTCACCATAGCCCTATATGGGCTTCCAAATATCACTTTGCAAGTTCTACAAGAACAATCTTAGCGAAAGGCTTCTGAGGGAAAAGCTGTAATTCTGTGAGATGAATTAACAGAACACAAAGCAGTTTCTCAGCAATCTTCTTTCCAGTTTTTAACGGTGGATATTTCCTTTTTAACCATAGCCCTCTAAGGGCTTCCAAATATCACTTTGCAAATTCCACAAGAACAGTCTTAGCGAGAGGGTTCTTGAGGGGAAAGCTGTAACTCGGTGAGATGTATTAACAGAACACACGGCAGTTTCTCAGAATGCTTCTTTCCAGTTTTTAACGGAAGATATTTTCATTTTCACCATAGCCTTCTATGAGCTTCCAAATATCACTTTGCAAATTTCACAAGAACAGTCTTGGTGAACGACTTCTTGAGGGGAAAGCTGTAACTCTGTGAGATAAACTAACACAACACAAAGCAGTTTCTCAGACAGTTTCTTTTCGGTTTTTATCTTAGGATATTTCCATTTTCACAATAGCCCTCTATGGGCTTCCAAATATCATTTTGCAAGTTTCACAAGAACAGTCTTAGTGAACGACTTCTTGAGGGGAAATCTCTAACTCTGTGAGATGAATTTACAGAACACAATGCAGTTTCACAGAAAGCTTCATTTCAGTTTTTATCTTAGGATGTTTTCTTTTTCACCATAGCCTTCAATGGGACTCCAAATATCACTTTGCAAATTCCACAAGAAAAGTCTTAGTGAACGGCTTCTTGAGGGGAAAGTTGTAACTCTGTGAGATGAATTAACAGAACACAAAGCAGTTTCTCAGAAAGCTTATTTCCAGTTTTTACCCGAAGATTTTTCCTTTTTCACCATAGCCCACTATGGGCTTCCAAATATCACTTTGCAAATTCCACAAGAACAGCCTTAGAGAAAGGTTTCTTGAGAGGAAAGCTGTAACTCGGTGAGATGTATGAACAGAACTCACGGCAGTTTCTCGGAAAGCTTCTTTCCAGTTTTTAACGGAAGATATTTCCTTTTTCACCATATCTCTGTAAGGGTTTCCAAATATCAGTTTGAAAATTTCACAAGAATAGTCGTAGTGAACGGCTTCTTGAGGGGAAAGCTGTAACTCTGTGAGATGAATTAAGAGAACACAAAGCAATTTCTCAGAAAGCTTCTATCCAATTTTTAACTGAAGATATTTCCTTTTTCACCATAGCCTTGTACGGGCTTCCAAATATCACTTTGCAAATTCCACAAGAACACTCTTAGCGAAAGGATTTTTTCAGGGAAAGCTGTAACTCTGTGAGATGAATTAACAGAACACAAAGCAGTTCCTCAGAAAGCTTCTTTCCAGTTTTTAACGGAAGATATTTCCGTTTTCCCCATATCTCTCTGGGATTCCAAATATCACGTTGCAAATTACACAAGAACAGTCTTAGGGAACGGCTTCTTGAGGGGAAAGCTGTCACACAGTGAGATGAATTAATAGAACACAAAGCAGTTTCACAGAAAGCTTCTTTCCAGTTTTTATCTGAGGACATTTCCTTTTTCACCGTAGTCCACTATGGGCTTCCAAATATCACTTTGCAAATTCCACAAGAACAGTCTTAGCGAAAGGCTTTTAGAGGGAAATGTTGTAACTCTGTCAGATGAATTAACAGAACACAAAGCAGTTTCTCAGAAAGCGTCTTTCCAGTTTTTAACGGAAAATAATTCCTTTTTCACCATAGCCCTCTATGGGATTCTAAATATCACTTTCAAATTTGAGAAGAACAGTCTTAGTGAACGGCCTCTTGAGTGGAAATCTGTAACTCTCTGAGATGAATTATCAGAACACAAAGCAGTTTCTCAAAAAGTTTCTTTTCGGATTTAATCTTACTATTTTTCCTTTTTCAACATAGCCCTCTGTGGCCTTCCAAATATCACTTTGCAAATTACACAAGAACAGTCTTTGTGAAAGACTTCTTGAAGGGAAAGCCGTAACTCCCTGAGATGAATTATCAGAACACAAAGCAGTTTCTCAGAAAGCTTCTTTTCAGTTTTTATCTTAGGATATTTCCTTTTTCAGCATAGCCCTCTATGAGCTTCCAAAAATATTTGCAAATTCCACAAGAACAGTCTTAGCGAAAGGATTCTCGATGGGAAAGCTGTAACTCTGTGAGATGAACTAACAGAACACAAAGCGGTTTCTCAGAAACCTTCTTTTCGTTTTTTATCTTAGGATATTTCCTTTTACAGCAAAGCCCACTATGGGCTTCCAAATATCACTTTGCAAATTCCAGAAGAACAGTCTTAGAGAAAGGCTTCTTGAGGGTAAAACTGTAACTCTGTAAGATGAATTAACATAACACAAAACATTTTCTCAGAAACCTACTTTTCAGTTTTTACCTTAGGATATTTCCTTTTTCACCATAGTCCTCTATGGGATTCCAAATATCACTTTGCAAATTCCACATGAACAGTCTTAGCGAAAGGCTTCTTGAGGGGAAAGCTGTAACTCTGTGAGATGAATTAAGAGAACACAAAGCAGTTTCCTAGAAAGATTCTTTCCAGTATTTAACGCAACATATTTCCATTTTCTCCGTAGCCCTGTATGGGCTTTCAACTATCACCTTGCAAATTCCACAGGAACAGTCTTAGTGAATGGCTTCTTGAGGGGAAAGCGGTAACTCTGTGAGATGAATTAAGAGGACACAATGCATTTTCTCAGAAAGCTTCTTTTCGGTTTTTATCTTAGGATATATCCTTTTTCGCCATAACCCTCTATGGGCTTCCAATATCGCATTGCAAATTCCACAAGAACAGGCTCAGTGAACGGCTGCTGGAGGGTAAACTGTAATTCTGTGAGATGAATTAACAGAACATAAAGCAGTTTCTCAGAAAGCTTCTTTTCGGTTTTTATCTTAGGATATATCCTTTTTCGCCATAACCCTCTATGGGCTTCCAATATCGCATTGCAAATTCCACAAGAACAGGCTCAGTGAACGGCTGCTGGAGGGTAAACTGCAATTCTGTGAGATGAATTAACAGAACATAAAGCAGTTTCTCAGAAAGCTTCTTTGCAGTTTTTAACGGAGGATATTTCCTTTTTCACCATAGCCCTATATGGGCTTCCAAATATCACTTTGCAAGTTCTACAAGAACAATCTTAGCGAAAGGCTTCTGAGGGAAAAGCTGTAATTCTGTGAGATGAATTAACAGAACACAAAGCAGTTTCTCAGCAATCTTCTTTCCAGTTTTTAACGGTGGATATTTCCTTTTTAACCATAGCCCTCTAAGGGCTTCCAAATATCACTTTGCAAATTCCACAAGAACAGTCTTAGCGAGAGGGTTCTTGAGGGGAAAGCTGTAACTCGGTGAGATGTATTAACAGAACACACGGCAGTTTCTCAGAATGCTTCTTTCCAGTTTTTAACGGAAGATATTTTCATTTTCACCATAGCCTTCTATGAGCTTCCAAATATCACTTTGCAAATTTCACAAGAACAGTCTTGGTGAACGACTTCTTGAGGGGAAAGCTGTAACTCTGTGAGATAAACTAACACAACACAAAGCAGTTTCTCAGACAGTTTCTTTTCGGTTTTTATCTTAGGATATTTCCATTTTCACAATAGCCCTCTATGGGCTTCCAAATATCATTTTGCAAGTTTCACAAGAACAGTCTTAGTGAACGACTTCTTGAGGGGAAATCTCTAAGTCTGTGAGATGAATTTACAGAACACAATGCAGTTTCACAGAAAGCTTCATTTCAGTTTTTATCTTAGGATGTTTTCTTTTTCACCATAGCCTTCAATGGGACTCCAAATATCACTTTGCAAATTCCACAAGAAAAGTCTTAGTGAACGGCTTCTTGAGGGGAAAGTTGTAACTCTGTGAGATGAATTAACAGAACACAAAGCAGTTTCTCAGAAAGCTTATTTCCAGTTTTTACCCGAAGATTTTTCCTTTTTCACCATAGCCCACTATGGGCTTCCAAATATCACTTTGCAAATTCCACAAGAACAGCCTTAGAGAAAGGTTTCTTGAGAGGAAAGCTGTAACTCGGTGAGATGTATGAACAGAACTCACGGCAGTTTCTCAGAAAGCTTCTTTCCAGTTTTTAACGGAAGATATTTCCTTTTTCACCATATCTCTGTAAGGGTTTCCAAATATCAGTTTGAAAATTTCACAAGAATAGTCCTAGTGAACGGCTTCTTGAGGGGAAAGCTGTAACTCTGTGAGATGAATTAAGAGAACACAAAGCAATTTCTCAGAAAGCTTCTATCCAATTTTTAACTGAAGATATTTCCTTTTTCACCATAGCCTTGTACGGGCTTCCAAATATCACTTTACATATTCCACAAGAACAGTCTTCGCGAAAGGCTTCTTGAGGGAAAAGATGTAAATCTGTGAGATGTATTAACAGAACACAAAACAGTTTCTCAGAAACCTTCTTTTCAGTTTCTGTCTTAGGATATTTCCTTTTTCACCATAGCCCTCTATGGCTTTATAAATATCACTTTGAATATTTCACAGGAATAGTCTTAGTGAACGACTTCTTGAGGGGAAAGCTGTAACTCTGTGATATGAACTAACAAAACAGAAAGAAGTTTCTCAGAAAGCTTCTTTTCGGTTTTTAACGGAAGATATTTCCTTTTTCAACATGGCCCTCTAAGGGCTTGCAAAAGGCTTCTGGAGAGGAAAGCTGTAACTCTGTGTGATAAATTAACAGAACACAAAGCAGTTTCTCAGAAATCTTCTTTCCAGTTTTTAACGGAAGAAATTTCCTTTATCACCTTAGAGCTATATGTGCTTCCAAACATGACTTTGCAGATTCCACAAGAACAGTCTTAGCGAAACGTTTCTTGAGGGGAAAGCTGTAACTCTGTGAGATGAATTAACAGAACACAAAGCAGTTTCTCAGAAAGTTTCTTTCAAGTTTTTAACTGAAGATATTTCCTTTTCACCACAGCACTCTATGGGCTTCCAAATATCACTTTGCAAATCCCACAAGAACAGTCTCAGCGAAGGGCTATTTGAGAGGAAAGCAGTATCTCGGTGAGATGTATAACCAGAACACACGGCAGTTTCTTAGAAAGCTTCTTTCCAGTTTTTAACGGAAGATATTTCTTTTTCACCATAACCCTCTATGGGATTCCAAATATCACTTTGGAAATAACAAAAAACAGTCTTACCGAAAGGCTTCTAGAGGGGAAACCTGTAACTCTGTGAGATGAATTAACAGAACACAAAGTAGTTTCTCAGAAATATTCCTTCCAGTTTTTAACGGAAGATATTTCCTTTTTCACCATAGCCTTCTATGGGCTTCAAAATATCACATTGCAAATTACACAAGAACAGGCTTACCGAAAGCCTTTTTGAGGGGAAAGCTGTAACTCTGTGAGATGAATTAACAGAACACAAAGCAGATTTTCAGAAAGCTTATTTTCAGATTCTATCTTAGGATAATTCCTTTTTCAAAATAGCCTTCTATGGGCTTCCAAATATCACTTTGCAAATTCCACAAGAACAGTCTTAGCGAAAGGCTTCTGGAGGAGAAGCTGTAACTCTGTGAGATGAATTAACAGAACAAATAGCAATTTCTCAGAAATCTTCTTTCCAGTTTTTAACGGAAGAAATTTCCTTTTTCACAATAGACCTCTATGGACTTCCAAATATCACTTTGCAAATCCCACAACAACAGTCTTAGCGAAAGTCTTCTTGAGGGGAAAGCTGTAACTCGGTGAGGTGCATTAAGAGAACACATGGCAGTTTCTCAGAAAGCTTATTTCCAGTTTTTAAGGGAATATATTTCCTTTTTCACCATAGCTCTCTAAGGGATTACAAATATCAGTTTGCAAATTTCACAAGAACAGTCTTAGTGAAGGGCTTCTTGAGGGGAAAGCTGTAACACAGTGAGATGAACTAACACAACACAAAGCAGTTTCTCTGACAGCTTCTTTTCGGTTTTTATCTTAGGGTATTTCCATTTTCAAAATAGCCCTCTATGGGCTTCCAAGTATCACATTGCAAATTCCACAAGAACATTTTTATAGAAAGGCTTCTTGAGGGTAGAGCTGTAACTCGGTGAGATGTATTAACAGAACACACGGCAGTTTCTTAGAAAGCTTCTTTCCAGTTCTTAACGGAAGTTATTACCCTTTTCACCATAGCCCTCCATGGGCTTCCAAATATCACTTTGCAAATTCCACTAGAACAGTCTTAGCGAAAGGCTTCTGGAGGGGAAATCTGTAACTCTGTGAGATGAATTAACAGAATAAAAAGCAGTTTCTCACAAATCTTCTTTCCAGTTTTTAACGGAAGATGTTTCGTTTTTCACCATAGTCCTCTATGGGCTTCCAAATATCACTTTGAAAATTCCACAAGAACAGTCTTAGCGAAAGGTTTCTTGAGGGGGAAGCTGTAACTCTGTGAGATGAATTAACAGAACACAAAGCAGTCTCTCAGAAAGCTTCTTTCCAGTATTTAACTGAAGATAATTCCTTTTTCACTATAGCCCTCTATGGGCTTCCAAATATCACTTTGGAAATCCCACAAGAACAGTCTTAGCGAAAGGCTTCTTGAGAGGAAAGCTGTAACTCGGTCATATGTACTAACAGAACACACCGCATTTTCTCAGAATGGTTCTTTCCAGTTTTTAACGGAAGATATTTCCTTTTTCACCATAGTCCACTATGGGTATCCAAATATCACTTTCCAAATTTCACAAAACTGTCTTAGTGAACGTCTTCTTGAGAGGAAATCTGTAGCTCTGTGCGATGAACTAACAGAACACAAAGCAGTTTTTTAGACAGCTTCTTTTCGGTTAGTATCTTAGGATATTTCCGTTTTCACAATAGCCTTCTATGGGCTTCCACATATCACTTTGGAAATTCCTCAAAAACAGTCTTAGTGGAAGGCTTCTTGAGGGGAAAGCTGTAACTCTTTGAGATGAATTAACAGAACACAAAGCAGTTTCTCGGAAAGCTTCTTTTCATTTTTAAACTGAAGGTATTTCCTTTTTCACCATAATTCTCTCTGGGCTTCCAAATATCACTTTGCAAATTTCACAATTACAGTGTTAGCGAAAGGTGTCTGGAGGGGAAAGCTGTAACTCTTTGAGATGAATTAACAGAACACAAAGCAGTTTCTCGGAAAGCTTCTTTTCATTTTTTAACTGAAGATATTTCCTTTTTCACCATAGTTCTCTCTGGGCTTCCAAATATCACTTTGCAAATTCCACAAGAACAGTGTTAGCGAAAGGTGTCTGGAGGGGAAAGCTGTAACCCTGTGAGATGCATTAACAGAACACAAAGCAGTTTCTCAGAAATCTTCTTTCCAGTTTTTAACGGAAGATATTTCCTTTTTCACCTTAGCCCTCTATAGGTTTCCAAATATCGCTTTGCAAATTCCCCAAGAACAGTCTTAGCGAAAGGCTTCTTGAGGGGAAAGCTGTAACTTTGTGAGACGAATTAACAGAACACAAAGCAATTTCTCACAAAGCTTCTTTTCAGTTTTTATCTTACGATGTTTCCTTTTTCAACATAGCCCTCTATGGGTTTCCAAATATCACTTTGCAAATTCCACAAGAACAGTCTTAGTGAACGATTTCTTGAGGGGAAAGCTGTAACTCTGTGAGATAAACTAACACAACACAGAGCAGTTTCTCAGACAGCTTCTTTTCGGTTTTTATCTTAGGATATTTCCATTTTCACCATAGCCTTCTATGGGCTTCCAAATATCGCTTTGCAAATTCCACAAGAAAAGTCTTAGTGAACGACTTCTTGAGGGGAAAGCTGTAACTCTGTGAGATAAACTAACACAACACAAAGCAGTTTCTCAGAAAGCTTCTTTCCAGTTTTTAACGGAGGATATTTCCTATTATTCCATAGCCCTCTGTGGGATTCCAAATATCACTTTGCAAATTTCACAAGAACAGTGTAAGCGAAAGATTTCCTGAGGGGAAAGTTGTAACTCTGTGAGATGAATTAACAGAACACAAAGAAGTTTTTCAACAAGCTTCTTTTCAGTTTCTAACGGAAGATATTTCCTTTTTCAACATATTCTTCTATGGGCTTCCAAATATCGCTTTGCAAATTCAACAAGAACAGTCTTAGCGAAAGGGTTTTAGAGGGAAATGTTGTAACTATGTGAGATGAATTCACAGAACACAAAGCAGTTTCTCAGAAAGCTTCTTTTCAGTTTTTATCTTACGATATTTCCTTTTTCACCATAGCCCTCTATGGGCTTCCAAATCTCACTTTGCAAATTCCACAAGAACAGTCTTAGCGAAAGAATTATTGAGGGGAAAGCTGTAACTCTGTGAGGTGAATTAACAGAACAAAAGGGAGTTTCTCAGAAAGATTCTTTCCGCTTTTTAACTCAAGATATTTCCTTTTTCACCATAGTCCTCTATGGGCTTCCAAATATCACTTTGCACATTCGACAACAACAGCCTTAGCGAAAGGCTTCCTGAGGGAAATGTTGTAACTCTGTCAGATGAATTAACAGAACACAAAGCAGTTTCTCAGAAAGCGTCTTTCCAGTTTTTAACGGAAAATAATTCCTTTTTCACCATAGCCCTCTATGGGATTCTAAATATCACTTTCAAATTTGAGAAGAACAGTCTTAGTGAACGGCCTCTTGAGTGGAAATCTGTAACTCTCTGAGATGAATTATCAGAACACAAAGCAGTTTCTCAAAAAGTTTCTTTTCGGATTTAATCTTACTATTTTTCCTTTTTCAACATAGACCTCTGTGGCCTTCCAAATATCACTTTGCAAATTACACAAGAACAGTCTTTGTGAAAGACTTCTTGAAGGGAAAGCCGTAACTCCCTGAGATGAATTAACAGAACACAAAGCAGTTTCTCAGAAAGCTTCTTTTCAGTTTTTATCTTAGGATATTTCCTTTTTCAGCATAGCCCTCTATGAGCTTCCAAAAATATTTGCAAATTCCACAAGAACAGTCTTAGCGAAAGGATTCTCGATGGGAAAGCTGTAACTCTGTGAGATGAACTAACAGAACACAAAGCGGTTTCTCAGAAACCTTCTTTTCGTTTTTTATCTTAGGATATTTCCTTTTACAGCAAAGCCCACTATGGGCTTCCAAATATCACTTTGCAAATTCCAGAAGAACAGTCTTAGAGAAAGGCTTCTTGAGGGTAAAACTGTAACTCTGTAAGATGAATTAACATAACACAAAACATTTTCTCAGAAACCTACTTTTCAGTTTTTACCTTAGGATATTTCCTTTTTCACCATAGTCTTCTATGGGATTCCAAATATCACTTTGCAAATTCCACATGAACAGTCTTAGCGAAAGGCTTCTTGAGGGGAAAGCTGTAACTCTGTGAGATGAATTAAGAGAACACAAAGCAGTTTCCTAGAAAGATTCCAGTATTTAACGCAACATATTTCCATTTTCTCCGTAGCCCTGTATGGGCTTTCAACTATCACCTTGCAAATTCCACAGGAACAGTCTTAGTGAATGGCTTCTTGAGGGGAAAGCTGTAACTCTGTGAGATGAATTAAGAGGACACAATGCATTTTCTCAGAAAGCTTCTTTTCGGTTTTTATCTTAGGATATATCCTTTTTCGCCATAACCCTCTATGGGCTTCCAATATCGCATTGCAAATTCCACAAGAACAGGCTCAGTGAACGGCTGCTGGAGGGTAAACTGTAATTCTGTGAGATGAATTAACAGAACATAAAGCAGTTTCTCAGAAAGCTTCTTTTCGGTTTTTATCTTAGGATATATCCTTTTTCACCATAACCCTCTATGGGCTTCCAATATCGCATTGCAAATTCCACAAGAACAGGCTCAGTGAACGGCTGCTGGAGGGTAAACTGTAATTCTGTGAGATGAATTAACAGAACATAAAGCAGTTTCTCAGAAAGCTTCTTTTCGGTTTTTATCTTAGGATATATCCTTTTTCGCCATAACCCTCTATGGGCTTCCAATATCGCATTGCAAATTCCACAAGAACAGGCTCAGTGAACGGCTGCTGGAGGGTAAACTGTAATTCTGTGAGATGAATTAACAGAACATAAAGCAGTTTCTCAGAAAGCTTCTTTTCGGTTTTTATCTTAGGATATATCCTTTTTCGCCATAACCCTCTATGGGCTTCCAATATCGCATTGCAAATTCCACAAGAACAGGCTCAGTGAACGGCTGCTGGAGGGTAAACTGTAATTCTGTGAGATGAATTAACAGAACATAAAGCAGTTTCTCAGAAAGCTTCTTTGCAGTTTTTAACGGAGGATATTTCCTTTTTCACCATAGCCCTATATGGGCTTCCAAATATCACTTTGCAAGTTCTACAAGAACAATCTTAGCGAAAGGCTTCTGAGGGAAAAGCTGTAATTCTGTGAGATGAATTAACAGAACACAAAGCAGTTTCTCAGCAATCTTCTTTCCAGTTTTTAACGGTGGATATTTCCTTTTTAACCATAGCCCTCTAAGGGCTTCCAAATATCACTTTGCAAATTCCACAAGAACAGTCTTAGCGAGAGGGTTCTTGAGGGGAAAGCTGTAACTCGGTGAGATGTATTAACAGAACACACGGCAGTTTCTCAGAATGCTTCTTTCCAGTTTTTAACGGAAGATATTTTCATTTTCACCATAGCCTTCTATGAGCTTCCAAATATCACTTTGCAAATTTCACAAGAACAGTCTTGGTGAACGACTTCTTGAGGGGAAAGCTGTAACTCTGTGAGATAAACTAACACAACACAAAGCAGTTTCTCAGACAGTTTCTTTTCGGTTTTTATCTTAGGATATTTCCATTTTCACAATAGCCCTCTATGGGCTTCCAAATATCATTTTGCAAGTTTCACAAGAACAGTCTTAGTGAACGACTTCTTGAGGGGAAATCTCTAACTCTGTGAGATGAATTTACAGAACACAATGCAGTTTCACAGAAAGCTTCATTTCAGTTTTTATCTTAGGATGTTTTCTTTTTCACCATAGCCTTCAATGGGACTCCAAATATCACTTTGCAAATTCCACAAGAAAAGTCTTAGTGAACGGCTTCTTGAGGGGAAAGTTGTAACTCTGTGAGATGAATTAACAGAACACAAAGCAGTTTCTCAGAAAGCTTATTTCCAGTTTTTACCCGAAGATTTTTCCTTTTTCACCATAGCCCACTATGGGCTTCCAAATATCACTTTGCAAATTCCACAAGAACAGCCTTAGAGAAAGGTTTCTTGAGAGGAAAGCTGTAACTCGGTGAGATGTATGAACAGAACTCACGGCAGTTTCTCGGAAAGCTTCTTTCCAGTTTTTAACGGAAGATATTTCCTTTTTCACCATATCTCTGTAAGGGTTTCCAAATATCAGTTTGAAAATTTCACAAGAATAGTCGTAGTGAACGGCTTCTTGAGGGGAAAGCTGTAACTCTGTGAGATGAATTAAGAGAACACAAAGCAATTTCTCAGAAAGCTTCTATCCAATTTTTAACTGAAGATATTTCCTTTTTCACCATAGCCTTGTACGGGCTTCCAAATATCACTTTGCAAATTCCACAAGAACACTCTTAGCGAAAGGATTTTTTCAGGGAAAGCTGTAACTCTGTGAGATGAATTAACAGAACACAAAGCAGTTCCTCAGAAAGCTTCTTTCCAGTTTTTAACGGAAGATATTTCCGTTTTCCCCATATCTCTCTGGGATTCCAAATATCACGTTGCAAATTACACAAGAACAGTCTTAGGGAACGGCTTCTTGAGGGGAAAGCTGTCACACAGTGAGATGAATTAATAGAACACAAAGCAGTTTCACAGAAAGCTTCTTTCCAGTTTTTATCTGAGGACATTTCCTTTTTCACCGTAGTCCACTATGGGCTTCCAAATATCACTTTGCAAATTCCACAAGAACAGTCTTAGCGAAAGGCTTTTAGAGGGAAATGTTGTAACTCTGTCAGATGAATTAACAGAACACAAAGCAGTTTCTCAGAAAGCGTCTTTCCAGTTTTTAACGGAAAATAATTCCTTTTTCACCATAGCCCTCTATGGGATTCTAAATATCACTTTCAAATTTGAGAAGAACAGTCTTAGTGAACGGCCTCTTGAGTGGAAATCTGTAACTCTCTGAGATGAATTATCAGAACACAAAGCAGTTTCTCAAAAAGTTTCTTTTCGGATTTAATCTTACTATTTTTCCTTTTTCAACATAGCCCTCTGTGGCCTTCCAAATATCACTTTGCAAATTACACAAGAACAGTCTTTGTGAAAGACTTCTTGAAGGGAAAGCCGTAACTCCCTGAGATGAATTATCAGAACACAAAGCAGTTTCTCAGAAAGCTTCTTTTCAGTTTTTATCTTAGGATATTTCCTTTTTCAGCATAGCCCTCTATGAGCTTACAAAAATATTTGCAAATTCCACAAGAACAGTCTTAGCGAAAGGATTCTCGATGGGAAAGCTGTAACTCTGTGAGATGAACTAACAGAACACAAAGCGGTTTCTCAGAAACCTTCTTTTCGTTTTTTATCTTAGGATATTTCCTTTTACAGCAAAGCCCACTATGGGCTTCCAAATATCACTTTGCAAATTCCAGAAGAACAGTCTTAGAGAAAGGCTTCTTGAGGGTAAAACTGTAACTCTGTAAGATGAATTAACATAACACAAAACATTTTCTCAGAAACCTACTTTTCAGTTTTTACCTTAGGATATTTCCTTTTTCACCATAGTCCTCTATGGGATTCCAAATATCACTTTGCAAATTCCACATGAACAGTCTTAGCGAAAGGCTTCTTGAGGGGAAAGCTGTAACTCTGTGAGATGAATTAAGAGAACACAAAGCAGTTTCCTAGAAAGATTC
>NW_027327195.1:0-18619 GCF_047675955.1 Chlorocebus sabaeus
GTAACTCTGTGAGATGAATTAACAGAACACAGAGCAGTTTCTCAGAAAGCTTCTTTCCAGTTTTGAACGGAAGATATTTCCCTTTTTCACCATAGCCCTCTATGGGCTTCCAAATATCCCTTTGCCAATTCCACAAGAACAGCCTTAGCGAAAGGCTTCTTGAAGGGAAAGATGTAACTCTGTGAGATGAATTAACAGAACACAGAGCAGTTTCTCAGAAAGCTTCTTTCCAGTTTTGAACGGAAGATATTTCCTTTTTCACCATAGCCCTCTATGGGCTTCCAAATATCCCTTTGCCAATTCCACAAGAACAGCCTTAGCGAAAGGCTTCTTGAAGGGAAAGATGTAACTCTGTGAGATGAATTAACAGAACACAGAGCAGTTTCTCAGAAAGCTTCTTTCCAGTTTTGAACGGAAGATATTTCCTTTTTCACCATAGCCCTCCTATGGGCTTCCAAATATCCCTTTGCCAATTCCACAAGAACAGCCTTAGCGAAAGGCTTCTTGAAGGGAAAGATGTAACTCTGTGAGATGAATTAACAGAACACAGAGCAGTTTCTCAGAAAGCTTCTTTCCAGTTTTGAACGGAAGATATTTCCTTTTTCACCATAGCCCTCTATGGGCTTCCAAATATCCCTTTGCCAATTCCACAAGAACAGCCTTAGCGAAAGGCTTCTTGAAGGGAAAGATGTAACTCTGTGAGATGAATTAACAGAACACAGAGCAGTTTCTCAGAAAGCTTCTTTCCAGTTTTGAACGGAAGATATTTCCTTTTTCACCATAGCCCTCTATGGGCTTCCAAATATCCCTTTGCCAATTCCACAAGAACAGCCTTAGCGAAAGGCTTCTTGAAGGGAAAGATGTAACTCTGTGAGATGAATTAACAGAACACAGAGCAGTTTCTCAGAAAGCTTCTTTCCAGTTTTGAACGGAAGATATTTCCTTTTTCACCATAGCCCTCTATGGGCTTCCAAATATCCCTTTGCCAATTCCACAAGAACAGCCTTAGCGAAAGGCTTCTTGAAGGGAAAGATGTAACTCTGTGAGATGAATTAACAGAACACAGAGCAGTTTCTCAGAAAGCTTCTTTCCAGTTTTGAACGGAAGATATTTCCTTTTTCACCATAGCCCTCTATGGGCTTCCAAATATCCCTTTGCCAATTCCACAAGAACAGCCTTAGCGAAAGGCTTCTTGAAGGGAAAGATGTAACTCTGTGAGATGAATTAACAGAACACAGAGCAGTTTCTCAGAAAGCTTCTTTCCAGTTTTGAACGGAAGATATTTCCTTTTTCACCATAGCCCTCTATGGGCTTCCAAATATCCCTTTGCCAATTCCACAAGAACAGCCTTAGCGAAAGGCTTCTTGAAGGGAAAGATGTAACTCTGTGAGATGAATTAACAGAACACAGAGCAGTTTCTCAGAAAGCTTCTTTCCAGTTTTGAACGGAAGATATTTCCTTTTTCACCATAGCCCTCTATGGGCTTCCAAATATCCCTTTGCAAATTCCACAAGAACAGCCTTAGCGAAAGGCTTCTTGAAGGGAAAAATGTAACTCTGTGAGATGAATTAACAGAACACAGAGCAGTTTCTCAGAAAGCTTCTTTCCAGTTTTGAACGGAAGATATTTCCTTTTTCACCATAGCCCTCTATGGGCTTCCAAATATCCCTTTGCCAATTCCACAAGAACAGCCTTAGCGAAAGGCTTCTTGAAGGGAAAGATGTAACTCAGTGAGATGAATTAACAGAACACAGAGCAGTTTCTCAGAAAGCTTCTTTCCAGTTTTGAACGGAAGATATTTCCTTTTTCACCATAGCCCTCTATGGGCTTCCAAATATCCCTTTGCCAATTCCACAAGAACAGCCTTAGCGAAAGGCTTCTTGAAGGGAAAGATGTAACTCTGTGAGATGAATTAACAGAACACAGAGCAGTTTCTCAGAAAGCTTCTTTCCAGTTTTGAACGGAAGATATTTCCTTTTTCACCATAGCCCTCTATGGGCTTCCAAATATCCCTTTGCCAATTCCACAAGAACAGCCTTAGCGAAAGGCTTCTTGAAGGGAAAGATGTAACTCTGTGAGATGAATTAACAGAACACAGAGCAGTTTCTCAGAAAGCTTCTTTCCAGTTTTGAACGGAAGATATTTCCTTTTTCACCATAGCCCTCTATGGGCTTCCAAATATCCCTTTGCCAATTCCACAAGAACAGCCTTAGCGAAAGGCTTCTTGAAGGGAAAGATGTAACTCTGTGAGATGAATTAACAGAACACAGAGCAGTTTGTCAGAAAGCTTCTTTCCAGTTTTGAACGGAAGATATTTCCTTTTTCACCATAGCCCTCTATGGGCTTCCAAATATCCCTTTGCCAATTCCACAAGAACAGCCTTAGCGAAAGGCTTCTTGAAGGGAAAGATGTAACTCTGTGAGATGAATTAACAGAACACAGAGCAGTTTCTCCGAAAGCTTCTTTCCAGTTTTGAACGGAAGATATTTCCTTTTTCACCATAGCCCTCTATGGGCTTCCAAATATCCCTTTGCCAATTCCACAAGAACAGCCTTAGAGAAAGGCTTCTTGAAGGGAAAGATGTAACTCTGTGAGATGAATTAACAGAACACAGAGCAGTTTCTCAGAAAGCTTCTTTCCAGTTTTGAACGGAAGATATTTCCTTTTTCACCATAGCCCTCTATGGGCTTCCAAATATCCCTTTGCCAATTCCACAAGAACAGCCTTAGCGAAAGGCTTCTTGAAGGGAAAGATGTAACTCTGTGAGATGAATTAACAGAACACAGAGCAGTTTCTCAGAAAGCTTCTTTCCAGTTTTGAACGGAAGATATTTCCTTTTTCACCATAGCCCTCTATGGGCTTCCAAATATCCCTTTGCCAATTCCACAAGAACAGCCTTAGCGAAAGGCTTCTTGAAGGGAAAGATGTAACTCTGTGAGATGAATTAACAGAACACAGAGCAGTTTCTCAGAAAGCTTCTTTCCAGTTTTGAACGGAAGATATTTCCTTTTTCACCGTAGCCCTCTATGGGCTTCCAAATAACCCTTTGCCAATTCCACCAGAACAGCCTTAGCGAAAGGCTTCTTGAAGGGAAAGATGTAACTCTGTGAGATGAATTAACAGAACACAGAGCAGTTTCTCAGAAAGCTTCTTTCCAGTTTTGAACGGAAGATATTTCCTTTTTCACCATAGCCCTCTATGGGCTTCCAAATATCCCTTTGCCAATTCCACAAGAACAGCCTTAGCGAAAGGCTTCTTGAAGGGAAAGATGTAACTCTGTGAGATGAATTAACAGAACACAGAGCAGTTTCTCAGAAAGCTTCTTTCCAGTTTTGAACGGAAGATATTTCCTTTTTCACCATAGCCCTCTATGGGCTTCCAAATATCCCTTTGCCAATTCCACAAGAACAGCCTTAGCGAAAGGCTTCTTGAAGGGAAAGATGTAACTCTGTGAGATGAATTCACAGAACACAGAGCAGTTTCTCAGAAAGCTTCTTTCCAGTTTTGAACGGAAGATATTTCCTTTTTCACCATAGCCCTCTATGGGCTTCCAAATATCCCTTTGCCAATTCCACAAGAACAGCCTTAGCGAAAGGCTTCTTGAAGGGAAAGATGTAACTCTGTGAGATGAATTAACAGAACACAGAGCAGTTTCTCAGAAAGCTTCTTTCCAGTTTTAAACGGAAGATATTTCCTTTTTCACCATAGCCCTCTATGGGCTTCCAAATATCCCTTTGCCAATTCCACAAGAACAGCCTTAGCGAAAGGCTTCTTGAAGGGAAAGATGTAACTCTGTGAGATGAATTAACAGAACACAGAGCAGTTTCTCAGAAAGCTTCTTTCCAGTTTTGAACGGAAGATATTTCCTTTTTCACCATAGCCCTCTATGGGCTTCCAAATATCCCTTTGCCAATTCCACAAGAACAGCCTTAGCGAAAGGCTTCTTGAAGGGAAAGATGTAACTCTGTGAGATGAATTAACAGAACACAGAGCAGTTTCTCAGAAAGCTTCTTTCCAGTTTTGAACGGAAGATATTTCCTTTTTCACCATAGCCTTCTATGGGCTTCCAAATATCCCTTTGCCAATTCCACAAGAACAGCCTTAGCGAAAGGCTTCTTGAAGGGAAAGATGTAACTCTGTGAGATGAATTAACAGAACACAGAGCAGTTTCTCAGAAAGCTTCTTTCCAGTTTTGAACGGAAGATATTTCCTTTTTCACCATAGCCCTCTATGGGCT
This sequence comes from Chlorocebus sabaeus, assembly GCF_047675955.1. Taxonomy (NCBI): domain Eukaryota; kingdom Metazoa; phylum Chordata; class Mammalia; order Primates; family Cercopithecidae; genus Chlorocebus; species Chlorocebus sabaeus. The sequence goes on from NW_027327195.1 coordinate 4,238, forward strand.
TCCAAATATCCCTTTGCCAATTCCACAAGAACAGCCTTAGCGAAAGGCTTCTTGAAGGGAAAGATGTAGCTCTGTGAGATGAATTAACAGAACACAGAGCAGTTTCTCAGAAAGCTTCTTTCCAGTTTTGAATGGAAGATATTTCCTTTTTCACCATAGCCCTCTATGGGCTTCCAAATATCCCTTTGCCAATTCCACAAGAACAGCCTTAGCGAAAGGCTTCTTGAAGGGAAAGATGTAACTCTGTGAGATGAATTCACAGAACACAGAGCAGTTTCTCAGAAAGCTTCTTTCCAGTTTTGAACGGAAGATATTTCCTTTTTCACCGTAGCCCTCTATGGGCTTCCAAATATCCCTTTGCCAATTCCACAAGAACAGCCTTAGCGAAAGGCTTCTTGAAGGGAAAGATGTAACTCTGTGAGATGAATTCACAGAACACAGAGCAGTTTCTCAGAAAGCTTCTTTCCAGTTTTGAACGGAAGATATTTCCTTTTTCACCGTAGCCCTCTATGGGCTTCCAAATATCCCTTTGCCAATTCCACAAGAACAGCCTTAGCGAAAGGCTTCTTGAAGGGAAAGATGTAACTCTGTGAGATGAATTAACAGAACACAGAGCAGTTTCTCAGAAAGCTTCTTTCCAGTTTTGAACGGAAGATATTTCCTTTTTCACCATAGCCCTCTATGGGCTTCCAAATATCCCTTTGCCAATTCCACAAGAACAGCCTTAGCGAAAGGCTTCTTGAAGGGAAAAATGTAACTCTGTGAGATGAATTAACAGAACACAGAGCAGTTTCTCAGAAAGCTTCTTTCCAGTTTTGAACGGAAGATATTTCCTTTTTCACCATAGCCCTCTATGGGCTTCCAAATATCCCTTTGCCAATTCCACAAGAACAGCCTCAGCGAAAGGCTTCTTGAAGGGAAAGATGTAACTCTGTGAGATGAATTAACAGAACACAGAGCAATTTCTCAGAAAGCTTCTTTCCAGTTTTGAACGGAAGATATTTCCTTTTTCACCATAGCCCTCTATGGGCTTCCAAATATCCCTTTGCCAATTCCACAAGAACAGCCTTAGCGAAAGGCTTCTTGAAGGGAAAGATGTAACTCTGTGAGATGAATTAACAGAACACAGAGCAGTTTCTCAGAAAGCTTCTTTCCAGTTTTGAACGGAAGATATTTCCTTTTTCACCATAGCCCTCTATGGGCTTCCAAATATCCCTTTGCCAATTCCACAAGAACAGCCTTAGCGAAAGGCTTCTTGAAGGGAAATATGTAACTCTGTGAGATGAATTAACAGAACACAGAGCAGTTTCTCAGAAAGCTTCTTTCCAGTTTTGAACGGAAGATATTTCCTTTTTCACCATAGCCCTCTATGGGCTTCCAAATATCCCTTTGCCAATTCCACAAGAACAGCCTTAGCGAAAGGCTTCTTGAAGGGAAAGATGTAGCTCTGTGAGATGAATTAACAGAACACAGAGCAGTTTCTCAGAAAGCTTCTTTCCAGTTTTGAACGGAAGATATTTCCTTTTTCACCATAGCCCTCTATGGGCTTCCAAATATCCCTTTGCCAATTCCACAAGAACAGCCTTAGCGAAAGGCTTCTTGAAGGGAAAGATGTAACTCTGTGAGATGAATTAACAGAACACAGAGCAGTTTCTCAGAAAGCTTCTTTCCAGTTTTGAACGGAAGATATTTCCTTTTTCACCATAGCCCTCTATGGGCTTCCAAATATCCCTTTGCCAATTCCACAAGAACAGCCTTAGCGAAAGGCTTCTTGAAGGGAAAGATGTAACTCTGTGAGATGAATTAACAGAACACAGAGCAGTTTCTCAGAAAGCTTCTTTCCAGTTTTGAACGGAAGATATTTCCTTTTTCACCATAGCCCTCTATGGGCTTCCAAATATCCCTTTGCCAATTCCACAAGAACAGCCTTAGCGAAAGGCTTCTTGAAGGGAAAGATGTAACTCTGTGAGATGAATTAACAGAACACAGAGCAGTTTCTCAGAAAGCTTCTTTCCAGTTTTGAACGGAAGATATTTCCTTTTTCACCATAGCCCTCTATGGGCTTCCAAATATCCCTTTGCCAATTCCACAAGAACAGCCTTAGCGAAAGGCTTCTTGAAGGGAAAGATGTAACTCTGTGAGATGAATTAACAGAACACAGAGCAGTTTCTCAGAAAGCTTCTTTCCAGTTTTGAACGGAAGATATTTCCTTTTTCACCATAGCCCTCTATGGGCTTCCAAATATCCCTTTGCCAATTCCACAAGAACAGCCTTAGCGAAAGGCTTCTTGAAGGGAAAGATGTAACTCTGTGAGATGAATTAACAGAACACAGAGCAGTTTCTCAGAAAGCTTCTTTCCAGTTTTGAACGGAAGATATTTCCTTTTTCACCATAGCCCTCTATGGGCTTCCAAATATCCCTTTGCCAATTCCACAAGAACAGCCTTAGCGAAAGGCTTCTTGAAGGGAAAGATGTAACTCTGTGAGATGAATTAACAGAACACAGAGCAGTTTCTCAGAAAGCTTCTTTCCAGTTTTGAACGGAAGATATTTCCTTTTTCACCATAGCCCTCTATGGGCTTCCAAATATCCCTTTGCCAATTCCACAAGAACAGCCTTAGCGAAAGGCTTCTTGAAGGGAAAGATGTAACTCTGTGAGATGAATTAACAGAACACAGAGCAGTTTCTCAGAAAGCTTCTTTCCAGTTTTGAACGGAAGATATTTCCTTTTTCACCATAGCCCTCTATGGGCTTCCAAATATCCCTTTGCCAATTCCACAAGAACAGCCTTAGCGAAAGGCTTCTTGAAGGGAAAGATGTAACTCTGTGAGATGAATTAACAGAACACAGAGCAGTTTCTCAGAAAGCTTCTTTCCAGTTTTGAACGGAAGATATTTCCTTTTTCACCATAGCCCTCTATGGGCTTCCAAATATCCCTTTGCCAATTCCACAAGAACAGCCTTAGCGAAAGGCTTCTTGAAGGGAAATATGTAACTCTGTGAGATGAATTAGCCGAACACAGAGCAGTTTCTCAGAAAGCTTCTTTCCAGTTTTGAACGGAAGATATTTCCTTTTTCACCATAGCCCTCTATGGGCTTCCAAATATCCCTTTGCCAATTCCACAAGAACAGCCTTAGCGAAAGGCTTCTTGAAGGGAAAGATGTAACTCTGTGAGATGAATTAACAGAACACAGAGCAGTTTCTCAGAAAGCTTCTTTCCAGTTTTGAACGGAAGATATTTCCTTTTTCACCATAGCCCTCTATGGGCTTCCAAATATCCCTTTGCCAATTCCACAAGAACAGCCTTAGCGAAAGGCTTCTTGAAGGGAAAGATGTAACTCTGTGAGATGAATTAACAGAACACAGAGCAGTTTCTCAGAAAGCTTCTTTCCAGTTTTGAACGGAAGATATTTCCTTTTTCACCATAGCCCTCTATGGGCTTCCAAATATCCCTTTGCAAATTCCACAAGAACAGCCTTAGCGAAAGGCTTCTTGAAGGGAAAAATGTAACTCTGTGAGATGAATTAACAGAACACAGAGCAGTTTCTCAGAAAGCTTCTTTCCAGTTTTGAACGGAAGATATTTCCTTTTTCACCATAGCCCTCTATGGGCTTCCAAATATCCCTTTGCCAATTCCACAAGAACAGCCTTAGCGAAAGGCTTCTTGAAGGGAAAGATGTAACTCTGTGAGATGAATTAACAGAACACAGAGCAGTTTCTCAGAAAGCTTCTTTCCAGTTTTGAACGGAAGATATTTCCTTTTTCACCATAGCCCTCTATGGGCTTCCAAATATCCCTTTGCCAATTCCACAAGAACAGCCTTAGCGAAAGGCTTCTTGAAGGGAAAGATGTAACTCTGTGAGATGAATTAACAGAACACAGAGCAGTTTCTCAGAAAGCTTCTTTCCAGTTTTGAACGGAAGATATTTCCTTTTTCACCATAGCCCTCTATGGGCTTCCAAATATCCCTTTGCCAATTCCACAAGAACAGCCTTAGCGAAAGGCTTCTTGAAGGGAAAGATGTAACTCTGTGAGATGAATTAACAGAACACAGAGCAGTTTCTCAGAAAGCTTCTTTCCAGTTTTGAACGGAAGATATTTCCTTTTTCACCATAGCCCTCTATGGGCTTCCAAATATCCCTTTGCCAATTCCACAAGAACAGCCTTAGCGAAAGGCTTCTTGAAGGGAAAGATGTAACTCTGTGAGATGAATTAACAGAACACAGAGCAGTTTCTCAGAAAGCTTCTTTCCAGTTTTGAACGGAAGATATTTCCTTTTTCACCATAGCCCTCTATGGGCTTCCAAATATCCCTTTGCCAATTCCACAAGAACAGCCTCAGCGAAAGGCTTCTTGAAGGGAAAGATGTAACTCTGTGAGATGAATTAACAGAACACAGAGCAGTTTCTCAGAAAGCTTCTTTCCAGTTTTGAACGGAAGATATTTCCTTTTTCACCATAGCCCTCTATGGGCTTCCAAATATCCCTTTGCCAATTCCACAAGAACAGCCTTAGCGAAAGGCTTCTTGAAGGGAAAGATGTAACTCTGTGAGATGAATTAACAGAACACAGAGCAGTTTCTCAGAAAGCTTCTTTCCAGTTTTGAACGGAAGATATTTCCTTTTTCACCATAGCCCTCTATGGGCTTCCAAATATCCCTTTGCCAATTCCACAAGAACAGCCTTAGCGAAAGGCTTCTTGAAGGGAAAGATGTAACTCTGTGAGATGAATTAACAGAACACAGAGCAGTTTCTCAGAAAGCTTCTTTCCAGTTTTGAACGGAAGATATTTCCTTTTTCACCATAGCCCTCTATGGGCTTCCAAATATCCCTTTGCCAATTCCACAAGAACAGCCTTAGCGAAAGGCTTCTTGAAGGGAAAGATGTAACTCTGTGAGATGAATTAACAGAACACAGAGCAGTTTCTCAGAAAGCTTCTTTCCAGTTTTGAACGGAAGATATTTCCTTTTTCACCATAGCCCTCTATGGGCTTCCAAATATCCCTTTGCCAATTCCACAAGAACAGCCTTAGCGAAAGGCTTCTTGAAGGGAAAGATGTAACTCTGTGAGATGAATTAACAGAACACAGAGCAGTTTCTCAGAAAGCTTCTTTCCAGTTTTAAACGGAAGATATTTCCTTTTTCACCATAGCCCTCTATGGGCTTCCAAATATCCCTTTGCCAATTCCACAAGAACAGCCTTAGCGAAAGGCTTCTTGAAGGGAAAGATGTAACTCTGTGAGATGAATTAACAGAACACAGAGCAGTTTCTCAGAAAGCTTCTTTCCAGTTTTGAACGGAAGATATTTCCTTTTTCACCATAGCCCTCTATGGGCTTCCAAATATCCCTTTGCCAATTCCACAAGAACAGCCTTAGCGAAAGGCTTCTTGAAGGGAAAGATGTAACTCTGTGAGATGAATTCACAGAACACAGAGCAGTTTCTCAGAAAGCTTCTTTCCAGTTTTGAACGGAAGATATTTCCTTTTTCACCATAGCCTTCTATGGGCTTCCAAATATCCCTTTGCCAATTCCACAAGAACAGCCTTAGCGAAAGGCTTCTTGAAGGGAAAGATGTAACTCTGTGAGATGAATTAACAGAACACAGAGCAGTTTCTCAGAAAGCTTCTTTCCAGTTTTGAACGGAAGATATTTCCTTTTTCACCATAGCCCTCTATGGGCTTCCAAATATCCCTTTGCCAATTCCACAAGAACAGCCTTAGCGAAAGGCTTCTTGAAGGGAAAGATGTAACTCTGTGAGATGAATTAACAGAACACAGAGCAGTTTCTCAGAAAGCTTCTTTCCAGTTTTGAACGGAAGATATTTCCTTTTTCACCATAGCCCTCTATGGGCTTCCAAATATCCCTTTGCCAATTCCACAAGAACAGCCTTAGCGAAAGGCTTCTTGAAGGGAAAGATGTAACTCTGTGAGATGAATTAACAGAACACAGAGCAGTTTCTCAGAAAGCTTCTTTCCAGTTTTGAACGGAAGATATTTCCTTTTTCACCATAGCCCTCTATGGGCTTCCAAATATCCCTTTGCCAATTCCACAAGAACAGCCTTAGCGAAAGGCTTCTTGAAGGGAAAGATGTAACTCTGTGAGATGAATTAACAGAACACAGAGCAGTTTCTCAGAAAGCTTCTTTCCAGTTTTGAACGGAAGATATTTCCTTTTTCACCATAGCCCTCTATGGGCTTCCAAATATCCCTTTGCCAATTCCACAAGAACAGCCTTAGCGAAAGGCTTCTTGAAGGGAAAGATGTAACTCTGTGAGATGAATTAACAGAACACAGAGCAGTTTCTCAGAAAGCTTCTTTCCAGTTTTGAACGGAAGATATTTCCTTTTTCACCATAGCCCTCTATGGGCTTCCAAATATCCCTTTGCCAATTCCACAAGAACAGCCTTAGCGAAAGGCTTCTTGAAGGGAAAGATGTAACTCTGTGAGATGAATTAACAGAACACAGAGCAGTTTCTCAGAAAGCTTCTTTCCAGTTTTGAACGGAAGATATTTCCTTTTTCACCATAGCCCTCTATGGGCTTCCAAATATCCCTTTGCCAATTCCACAAGGACAGCCTTAGCGAAAGGCTTCTTGAAGGGAAATATGTAACTCTGTGAGATGAATTAGCCGAACACAGAGCAGTTTCTCAGAAAGCTTCTTTCCAGTTTTGAACGGAAGATATTTCCTTTTTCACCATAGCCCTCTATGGGCTTCCAAATATCCCTTTGCCAATTCCACAAGAACAGCCTTAGCGAAAGGCTTCTTGAAGGGAAAGATGTAACTCTGTGAGATGAATTAACAGAACACAGAGCAGTTTCTCAGAAAGCTTCTTTCCAGTTTTGAACGGAAGATATTTCCTTTTTCACCATAGCCCTCTATGGGCTTCCAAATATCCCTTTGCCAATTCCACAAGAACAGCCTTAGAGAAAGGCTTCTTGAAGGGAAAGATGTAGCTCTGTGAGATGAATTAACAGAACACAGAGCAGTTTCTCAGAAAGCTTCTTTCCAGTTTTGAACGGAAGATATTTCCTTTTTCACCATAGCCCTCTATGGGCTTCCAAATATCCCTTTGCCAATTCCACAAGAACAGCCTTAGCGAAAGGCTTCTTGAAGGGAAAGATGTAACTCTGTGAGATGAATTCACAGAACACAGAGCAGTTTCTCAGAAAGCTTCTTTCCAGTTTTGAACGGAAGATATTTCCTTTTTCACCATAGCCCTCTATGGGCTTCCAAATATCCCTTTGCCAATTCCACAAGAACAGCCTTAGCGAAAGGCTTCTTGAAGGGAAAGATGTAACTCTGTGAGATGAATTAACAGAACACAGAGCAGTTTCTCAGAAAGCTTCTTTCCAGTTTTGAACGGAAGATATTTCCTTTTTCACCAGAGCCCTCTATGGGCTTCCAAATATCCCTTTGCCAATTCCACAAGAACAGCCTTAGCGAAAGGCTTCTTGAAGGGAAATATGTAACTCTGTGAGATGAATTAGCCGAACACAGAGCAGTTTCTCAGAAAGCTTCTTTCCAGTTTTGAACGGAAGATATTTCCTTTTTCACCATAGCCCTCTATGGGCTTCCAAATATCCCTTTGCCAATTCCACAAGAACAGCCTTAGCGAAAGGCTTCTTGAAGGGAAAGATGTAGCTCTGTGAGATGAATTAACAGAACACAGAGCAGTTTCTCAGAAAGCTTCTTTCCAGTTTTGAACGGAAGATATTTCCTTTTTCACCATAGCCCTCTATGGGCTTCCAAATATCCCTTTGCCAATTCCACAAGAACAGCCTTAGCTAAAGGCTTCTTGAAGGTAAAGATGTAACTCTGTGAGATGAATTCACAGAACACAGAGCAGTTTCTCAGAAAGCTTCTTTCCAGTTTTGAACGGAAGATATTTCCTTTTTCACCGTAGCCCTCTATGGGCTTCCAAATATCCCTTTGCCAATTCCACAAGAACAGCCTTAGCGAAAGGCTTCTTGAAGGGAAAGATGTAACTCTGTGAGATGAATTCACAGAACACAGAGCAGTTTCTCAGAAAGCTTCTTTCCAGTTTTGAACGGAAGATATTTCCTTTTTCACCGTAGCCCTCTATGGGCTTCCAAATATCCCTTTGCCAATTCCACAAGAACAGCCTTAGCGAAAGGCTTCTTGAAGGGAAAGATGTAACTCTGTGAGATGAATTAACAGAACACAGAGCAGTTTCTCAGAAAGCTTCTTTCCAGTTTTGAACGGAAGATATTTCCTTTTTCACCATAGCCCTCTATGGGCTTCCAAATATCCCTTTGCCAATTCCACAAGAACAGCCTTAGCGAAAGGCTTCTTGAAGGGAAAAATGTAACTCTGTGAGATGAATTAACAGAACACAGAGCAGTTTCTCAGAAAGCTTCTTTCCAGTTTTGAACGGAAGATATTTCCTTTTTCACCATAGCCCTCTATGGGCTTCCAAATATCCCTTTGCCAATTCCACAAGAACAGCCTTAGCGAAAGGCTTCTTGAAGGGAAAGATGTAACTCTGTGAGATGAATTAACAGAACACAGAGCAGTTTCTCAGAAAGCTTCTTTCCAGTTTTGAACGGAAGATATTTCCTTTTTCACCATAGCCCTCTATGGGCTTCCAAATATCCCTTTGCCAATTCCACAAGAACAGCCTTAGCGAAAGGCTTCTTGAAGGGAAAGATGTAACTCTGTGAGATGAATTAACAGAACACAGAGCAGTTTCTCAGAAAGCTTCTTTCCAGTTTTGAACGGAAGATATTTCCTTTTTCACCATAGCCCTCTATGGGCTTCCAAATATCCCTTTGCCAATTCCACAAGAACAGCCTTAGCGAAAGGCTTCTTGAAGGGAAATATGTAACTCTGTGAGATGAATTAACAGAACACAGAGCAGTTTCTCAGAAAGCTTCTTTCCAGTTTTGAACGGAAGATATTTCCTTTTTCACCATAGCCCTCTATGGGCTTCCAAATATCCCTTTGCCAATTCCACAAGAACAGCCTTAGCGAAAGGCTTCTTGAAGGGAAAGATGTAGCTCTGTGAGATGAATTAACAGAACACAGAGCAGTTTCTCAGAAAGCTTCTTTCCAGTTTTGAACGGAAGATATTTCCTTTTTCACCATAGCCCTCTATGGGCTTCCAAATATCCCTTTGCCAATTCCACAAGAACAGCCTTAGCGAAAGGCTTCTTGAAGGGAAAGATGTAACTCTGTGAGATGAATTAACAGAACACAGAGCAGTTTCTCAGAAAGCTTCTTTCCAGTTTTGAACGGAAGATATTTCCTTTTTCACCATAGCCCTCTATGGGCTTCCAAATATCCCTTTGCCAATTCCACAAGAACAGCCTTAGCGAAAGGCTTCTTGAAGGGAAAGATGTAACTCTGTGAGATGAATTAACAGAACACAGAGCAGTTTCTCAGAAAGCTTCTTTCCAGTTTTGAACGGAAGATATTTCCTTTTTCACCATAGCCCTCTATGGGCTTCCAAATATCCCTTTGCCAATTCCACAAGAACAGCCTTAGCGAAAGGCTTCTTGAAGGGAAAGATGTAACTCTGTGAGATGAATTAACAGAACACAGAGCAGTTTCTCAGAAAGCTTCTTTCCAGTTTTGAACGGAAGATATTTCCTTTTTCACCATAGCCCTCTATGGGCTTCCAAATATCCCTTTGCCAATTCCACAAGAACAGCCTTAGCGAAAGGCTTCTTGAAGGGAAAGATGTAACTCTGTGAGATGAATTCACAGAACACAGAGCAGTTTCTCAGAAAGCTTCTTTCCAGTTTTGAACGGAAGATATTTCCTTTTTCACCGTAGCCCTCTATGGGCTTCCAAATATCCCTTTGCCAATTCCACAAGAACAGCCTTAGCGAAAGGCTTCTTGAAGGGAAAGATGTAACTCTGTGAGATGAATTAACAGAACACAGAGCAGTTTCTCAGAAAGCTTCTTTCCAGTTTTGAACGGAAGATATTTCCTTTTTCACCATAGCCCTCTATGGGCTTCCAAATATCCCTTTGCCAATTCCACAAGAACAGCCTTAGCGAAAGGCTTCTTGAAGGGAAAGATGTAACTCTGTGAGATGAATTAACAGAACACAGAGCAGTTTCTCAGAAAGCTTCTTTCCAGTTTTGAACGGAAGATATTTCCTTTTTCACCATAGCCCTCTATGGGCTTCCAAATATCCCTTTGCCAATTCCACAAGAACAGCCTTAGCGAAAGGCTTCTTGAAGGGAAAGATGTAACTCTGTGAGATGAATTAACAGAACACAGAGCAGTTTCTCAGAAAGCTTCTTTCCAGTTTTGAACGGAAGATATTTCCTTTTTCACCATAGCCCTCTATGGGCTTCCAAATATCCCTTTGCCAATTCCACAAGAACAGCCTTAGCGAAAGGCTTCTTGAAGGGAAAGATGTAACTCTGTGAGATGAATTAACAGAACACAGAGCAGTTTCTCAGAAAGCTTCTTTCCAGTTTTGAACGGAAGATATTTCCTTTTTCACCATAGCCCTCTATGGGCTTCCAAATATCCCTTTGCCAATTCCACAAGAACAGCCTTAGCGAAAGGCTTCTTGAAGGGAAATATGTAACTCTGTGAGATGAATTAGCCGAACACAGAGCAGTTTCTCAGAAAGCTTCTTTCCAGTTTTGAACGGAAGATATTTCCTTTTTCACCATAGCCCTCTATGGGCTTCCAAATATCCCTTTGCCAATTCCACAAGAACAGCCTTAGCGAAAGGCTTCTTGAAGGGAAAGATGTAACTCTGTGAGATGAATTAACAGAACACAGAGCAGTTTCTCAGAAAGCTTCTTTCCAGTTTTGAACGGAAGATATTTCCTTTTTCACCATAGCCCTCTATGGGCTTCCAAATATCCCTTTGCCAATTCCACAAGAACAGCCTTAGCGAAAGGCTTCTTGAAGGGAAAGATGTAACTCTGTGAGATGAATTAACAGAACACAGAGCAGTTTCTCAGAAAGCTTCTTTCCAGTTTTGAACGGAAGATATTTCCTTTTTCACCATAGCCCTCTATGGGCTTCCAAATATCCCTTTGCAAATTCCACAAGAACAGCCTTAGCGAAAGGCTTCTTGAAGGGAAAAATGTAACTCTGTGAGATGAATTAACAGAACACAGAGCAGTTTCTCAGAAAGCTTCTTTCCAGTTTTGAACGGAAGATATTTCCTTTTTCACCATAGCCCTCTATGGGCTTCCAAATATCCCTTTGCCAATTCCACAAGAACAGCCTTAGCGAAAGGCTTCTTGAAGGGAAAGATGTAACTCTGTGAGATGAATTAACAGAACACAGAGCAGTTTCTCAGAAAGCTTCTTTCCAGTTTTGAACGGAAGATATTTCCTTTTTCACCATAGCCCTCTATGGGCTTCCAAATATCCCTTTGCCAATTCCACAAGAACAGCCTTAGCGAAAGGCTTCTTGAAGGGAAAGATGTAACTCTGTGAGATGAATTAACAGAACACAGAGCAGTTTCTCAGAAAGCTTCTTTCCAGTTTTGAACGGAAGATATTTCCTTTTTCACCATAGCCCTCTATGGGCTTCCAAATATCCCTTTGCCAATTCCACAAGAACAGCCTTAGCGAAAGGCTTCTTGAAGGGAAAGATGTAACTCTGTGAGATGAATTAACAGAACACAGAGCAGTTTCTCAGAAAGCTTCTTTCCAGTTTTGAACGGAAGATATTTCCTTTTTCACCATAGCCCTCTATGGGCTTCCAAATATCCCTTTGCCAATTCCACAAGAACAGCCTTAGCGAAAGGCTTCTTGAAGGGAAAGATGTAACTCTGTGAGATGAATTAACAGAACACAGAGCAGTTTCTCAGAAAGCTTCTTTCCAGTTTTGAACGGAAGATATTTCCTTTTTCACCATAGCCCTCTATGGGCTTCCAAATATCCCTTTGCCAATTCCACAAGAACAGCCTTAGCGAAAGGCTTCTTGAAGGGAAAGATGTAACTCTGTGAGATGAATTAACAGAACACAGAGCAGTTTCTCAGAAAGCTTCTTTCCAGTTTTGAACGGAAGATATTTCCTTTTTCACCATAGCCCTCTATGGGCTTCCAAATATCCCTTTGCCAATTCCACAAGAACAGCCTTAGCGAAAGGCTTCTTGAAGGGAAAGATGTAACTCTGTGAGATGAATTAACAGAACACAGAGCAGTTTCTCAGAAAGCTTCTTTCCAGTTTTGAACGGAAGATATTTCCTTTTTCACCATAGCCCTCTATGGGCTTCCAAATATCCCTTTGCCAATTCCACAAGAACAGCCTTAGCGAAAGGCTTCTTGAAGGGAAAGATGTAACTCTGTGAGATGAATTAACAGAACACAGAGCAGTTTCTCAGAAAGCTTCTTTCCAGTTTTGAACGGAAGATATTTCCTTTTTCACCATAGCCCTCTATGGGCTTCCAAATATCCCTTTGCCAATTCCACAAGAACAGCCTTAGCGAAAGGCTTCTTGAAGGGAAAGATGTAACTCTGTGAGATGAATTAACAGAACACAGAGCAGTTTCTCAGAAAGCTTCTTTCCAGTTTTGAACGGAAGATATTTCCTTTTTCACCATAGCCCTCTATGGGCTTCCAAATATCCCTTTGCCAATTCCACAAGAACAGCCTTAGCGAAAGGCTTCTTGAAGGGAAAGATGTAACTCTGTGAGATGAATTAACAGAACACAGAGCAGTTTCTCAGAAAGCTTCTTTCCAGTTTTGAACGGAAGATATTTCCTTTTTCACCATAGCCCTCTATGGGCTTCCAAATATCCCTTTGCCAATTCCACAAGAACAGCCTTAGCGAAAGGCTTCTTGAAGGGAAAGATGTAACTCTGTGAGATGAATTAACAGAACACAGAGCAGTTTCTCAGAAAGCTTCTTTCCAGTTTTGAACGGAAGATATTTCCTTTTTCACCATAGCCCTCTATGGGCTTCCAAATATCCCTTTGCAAATTCCACAAGAACAGCCTTAGCGAAAGGCTTCTTGAAGGGAAAAATGTAACTCTGTGAGATGAATTAACAGAACACAGAGCAGTTTCTCAGAAAGCTTCTTTCCAGTTTTGAACGGAAGATATTTCCTTTTTCACCATAGCCCTCTATGGGCTTCCAAATATCCCTTTGCCAATTCCACAAGAACAGCCTTAGCGAAAGGCTTCTTGAAGGGAAAGATGTAACTCAGTGAGATGAATTAACAGAACACAGAGCAGTTTCTCAGAAAGCTTCTTTCCAGTTTTGAACGGAAGATATTTCCTTTTTCACCATAGCCCTCTATGGGCTTCCAAATATCCCTTTGCCAATTCCACAAGAACAGCCTTAGCGAAAGGCTTCTTGAAGGGAAAGATGTAACTCTGTGAGATGAATTAACAGAACACAGAGCAGTTTCTCAGAAAGCTTCTTTCCAGTTTTGAACGGAAGATATTTCCTTTTTCACCATAGCCCTCTATGGGCTTCCAAATATCCCTTTGCCAATTCCACAAGAACAGCCTTAGCGAAAGGCTTCTTGAAGGGAAAGATGTAACTCTGTGAGATGAATTAACAGAACACAGAGCAGTTTCTCAGAAAGCTTCTTTCCAGTTTTGAACGGAAGATATTTCCTTTTTCACCATAGCCCTCTATGGGCTTCCAAATATCCCTTTGCCAATTCCACAAGAACAGCCTTAGCGAAAGGCTTCTTGAAGGGAAAGATGTAACTCTGTGAGATGAATTAACAGAACACAGAGCAGTTTGTCAGAAAGCTTCTTTCCAGTTTTGAACGGAAGATATTTCCTTTTTCACCATAGCCCTCTATGGGCTTCCAAATATCCCTTTGCCAATTCCACAAGAACAGCCTTAGCGAAAGGCTTCTTGAAGGGAAAGATGTAACTCTGTGAGATGAATTAACAGAACACAGAGCAGTTTCTCCGAAAGCTTCTTTCCAGTTTTGAACGGAAGATATTTCCTTTTTCACCATAGCCCTCTATGGGCTTCCAAATATCCCTTTGCCAATTCCACAAGAACAGCCTTAGAGAAAGGCTTCTTGAAGGGAAAGATGTAACTCTGTGAGATGAATTAACAGAACACAGAGCAGTTTCTCAGAAAGCTTCTTTCCAGTTTTGAACGGAAGATATTTCCTTTTTCACCATAGCCCTCTATGGGCTTCCAAATATCCCTTTGCCAATTCCACAAGAACAGCCTTAGCGAAAGGCTTCTTGAAGGGAAAGATGTAACTCTGTGAGATGAATTAACAGAACACAGAGCAGTTTCTCAGAAAGCTTCTTTCCAGTTTTGAACGGAAGATATTTCCTTTTTCACCATAGCCCTCTATGGGCTTCCAAATATCCCTTTGCCAATTCCACAAGAACAGCCTTAGCGAAAGGCTTCTTGAAGGGAAAGATGTAACTCTGTGAGATGAATTAACAGAACACAGAGCAGTTTC
>NW_027327196.1:0-18609 GCF_047675955.1 Chlorocebus sabaeus
GCTCTGTGTTCTGTTAATTCATCTCACAGAGTTACATCTTTCCCTTCAAGAAATCTTTCGCTAAGGCTATTCTTGTGGAATTGGCAAAGTTATATTTGGAAGCCCATAGAGGGCTATGGTGAAAAAGGAAATATCTTCCGTTCAAAACTGGAAAGAAGCTTTCTGAGAAACTGCTCTGTGTTCTGTTAATTCATCTCACAGAGTTACATCTTTCCCTTCAAGAAGCCTTTCGCTAAATCTGTTCTTGTGGAATTGGCAAAGGAATATTTGGAAGCCCATAGAGGGCTATGGTGAAAAAGGAAATATCTTCCGTTCAAAACTGGAAAGAAGCTTTCTGAGAAACTGCTCTGTGTTCTGTTAATTCATCTCACAGAGTTTCATCTTTCCCTTCAAGAAGTCTTTCGCTAGGCTGTTCTTGTGGAATTGGCAAAGGGATACTTCGAAGCCCATAGAGGGCTATGGTGAAAAAGGAAATACCTTCCGTTCAAAACTGGAAAGAAGCTTTCTGAGAAACTGCTCTGTGTTCTGTTAATTCATCTCACAGAGTTACATCTTTCCCTTCAAGAAGTCTTTCGCTAGGCTGTTCTTGTGGAATTGGCAAAGGGATACTTGGAAGCCCATAGAGGGCTATGGTAAAAAAGGAAATATCTTCCGTTCAAAAGTGGAAAGAAGCTTTCTGAGAAACTGCTCTGTGTTCTGTTAATTCATCTCACAGAGTTATATCTTTCCCTTCAAGAAGCCTTTCGCTAAGGCTGTTCTTGTGGAATTGGAAAAGGGATATTTGGAAGCCCATAGAGGTCTATGGTGAAAAAGGAAATATCTTCCGTTCAAAACTGGAAAGAAGCTTTCTGAGAAACTGCTCTGTGTTCTGTTAATTCATCTCACAGAGTTACATCTTTCCCTTCAAGAAGCCTTTCGCTAAGGCTGTCCTTGTGGAATTGGCAAAGGGATATTTGGAAGCCCATAGAGGGCTATGGTGAAAAAGGAAATATCTTCGGTTCAAAACTGGAAAGAAGCTTTCTGAGAAACTGCTCTGTGTTCTGTTAATTCATCTCACAGAGTTACATCTTTCCCTTCAAGAAGCCTTTCGCTAAGGCTGTTCTTGTGGAATTGGCAAAAGGATATTTGGAAGCCCATAGAGGGCTATGGTGAAAAAGGAAATATCTTCGGTTCAAAACTGTAAAGAAGCTTTCTGAGAAACTGCTCTGTGTCCTGTTAATTCATCTCACAGAGTTACATCTTTCCCTTCAAGAAGCCTTTCGCTAAGGCTGTTCTTGTGGAATTGGCAAAGGGATATTTGGAAGCCCATAGAGGGCTATGGTGAAAAAGGAAATATCTTCCGTTCAAAACTGGAAAGAAGCTTTCTGAGAAACTGCTTTGTGTTCTGTTAATTCGTCTCACAGAGTTACATCTTTCCCTTCAAGAAGCCTTTCGCTAAGGCTGTTCTTGTGGAATTGGCAAAGGGATATTTGGAAGCCCATAGAGGGCTATGGTGAAAAAGGAAATATCTTCCGTTCAAAACTGGAAAGAAGCTTTCTGAGAAACTGCTCTGTGTTCTGTTAATTCATCTCACAGAGTTACATCTTTCCCTTCAAGAAGCCTTTCGCTAAGGCTGTTCTTGTGGAATTGGCAAAGGGATATTTGGAAGCCCATAGAGGGCTATGGTGAAAAAGGAAATATCTTACGTTCAAAACTGGAAAGAAGCTTTCTGAGAAACGGCTCTGTGTTCTGTTAATTCATCTCACAGAGTTACATCTTTCCCTTCAAGAAGCCTTTCGCTAAGGCTGTTCTTTTGGAATTGGCAAAGGGATATTTGGAAGCCCAAAGAGGGCTATGTTGAAAAAGGGAATATCTTCCATTCAAAACTGGAAAGAAGCTTTCTGAGAAACTGCTCTGTGTTCTGTTAATTCATCTCACAGAGTTACATCTTTCCCTTCAGGAAGTCTTTCGCTAAGGCTGTTCTTTTGGAATTGGCAAAGGGATATTTGGAAGCCCATAGAGGTCTATGGTGAAAAAGGAAATATCTTCCGTTCAAAACTGGAAAGAAGCTTTCTGAGAAACTGCTCTGTGTTCTGTTAATTCATCTCACAGAGTTACATCTTTCCCTTCAAGAAGCCTTTCGCTAAGGCTGTTCTTGTGGAATTGGCAAAGGGATATTTGGAAGCCCATAGAGGGCTATGGTGAAAAAGGAAATATCTTCCTTTCAAAACTGGAAAGAAGCTTTCTGAGAAACTGCTCTGTGTTCTGTTAATTCATCTCACAGAGTTACATCTTTCCCTTCAAGAAGCCTTTCGCTAAGGCTGTTCTTGTGGAATTGGCAAAGGGATATTTGGAAGCCCATAGATGGCTATGGTGAAAAAGGAAATATCTTCCGTTCAAAACTGGAAAGAAGCTTTCTGAGAAACTGCTCTGTGTTCTGTTAATTCATCTCACAGAGTTACATCTTTCCCTTCAAGAAGTCTTTCGCTAAGGCTGTTCTTGTGGAATTGGCAAAGGGATATTTGGAAGTCCATAGAGGGCTATGGTGAAAAAGGAAATATCTTCCGTTCAAAACTGGAAAGAAGCTTTCTGAGAAACTGCTCTGTGTTCTGTTAATTCATCTCACAGAGTTACACCTTTCCCTTCAAGAAGCCTTCGCTAAGGCTGTTCTTGTGGAATTGGCAAAGGGATATTTGGAAGCCCATAGAGGGCTATGGTGAAAAAGGAAATATTTTCCGTTCAAAACTGGAAAGAAGCTTTCTGAAAAACTGCTCTGTGTTCTGTTAATTCATCTCACAGAGTTACATCTTTCCCTTCAAGAAGCCTTTCGCTAAGGCTGTTCTTGTGGAATTGGCAAAGGGATATTTGGAAGCCCATAGAGGGCTATGGTGAAAAAGGAAATATCTTCCGTTCAAAACTGGAAAGAAGCTTTCTGAGAAACTGCTCTGTGTTCTGTTAATTCATCTCACAGAGTTAC
The DNA here is from genome assembly GCF_047675955.1 of Chlorocebus sabaeus. Classification (NCBI taxonomy): domain Eukaryota; kingdom Metazoa; phylum Chordata; class Mammalia; order Primates; family Cercopithecidae; genus Chlorocebus; species Chlorocebus sabaeus. The sequence goes on from NW_027327196.1 coordinate 2,957, forward strand.
ATCTTTCCCTTCAAGAAGACTTTCGCTAAGGCTGTTCTTGTGGAATTGGCAAAGGGATATTTGGAAGCCCATAGAGGGCTATGGTGAAAAAGGAAATATCTTCGGTTCAAATCTGGAAACAAACTTTCTGAGAAACTGCTCTGTGTTCTGTTAATTCATCTCACAGAGTTACATCTTTCCCTTCAAGAAGCCTTTCGCTAAGGCTGTTCTTGTGGAATTGACAAAGTGATATTTGGAAGCCCATAGAGGTCTATGGTGAAAAAGGAAATATCTTCCGTTCAAAACTGGAAAGAAGCTTTCTGAGAAACAGCTCTGTGTTCTGTTAATTCATCTCACAGAGTTACATCTTTCCCTTCAAGAAGCCTTTCGCTAAGGCTGTTCTTGTGGAATTGGCAAAGGGATATTTGGAAGCCCATAGAGGGCTATGGTGAAAAAGGAAATATCTTCCGTTCAAAAGTGGAAAGAAGCTTTCTGAGAAACTGCTCTGTGTTCTGTTAATTCATCTCACAGTGTTCCATCTTTCCCTTCAAGAAGCCTTTCGCTAAGGCTGTTCTTGTGGAATTGGCACAGGGATATTTGGAAGCCCATAGAGGGCTATGGTGAAAAAGGAAATGTCTTCCGTTCAAAAGTGGAAAGAAGCTTTCTGAGAAACTGCTCTGTGTTCTGTTAATTCATCTCACCGAGTTACATCTTTCCCTTCAAGAAGCCTTTCGCTAAGGCTGTTCTTGTGGAATTGGCAAAGGGATATTTGGAAGCCCATAGAGGGCTATGGTGAAAAAGGAAATATCTTCCGTTCAAAACTGGAAAGAAGCTTTCTGAGAAACTGCTCTGTGTTCTGTTAATTCATCTCGCAGAGTTACATCTTTCCCTTCAAGAAGCCTTTCGCTAAGGCTGTTCTTGTGGAATTGGCAAAGGGATATTTGGAAGCCCATAGAGGGCTATGGTGAAAAAGGAAATATCTTCCGTTCAAAACTGGAAAGAAGCTTTCTGAGAAAATGCTCTGTGTTCTGTTAATTCATCTCACAGAGTTACATCTTTCCCTTCAGGAAGTCTTTCGCTAAGGCTGTTCTTGTGGAATTGGCAAAGGGATATTTGGAAGCCCATAGAGGTCTATGGTGAAAAAGGAAATATCTTCCGTTCAAAACTGGAAAGAAGCTTTCTGAGAAACTGCTCTGTGTTCTGTTAATTCATCTCACAGAGTTACATCTTTCCCTTCAAGAAGCCTTTCGCTAAGGCTGTTCTTGTGGAATTGGCAAAGGGATATTTGGAAGCCCATAGAGGGCTATGGTGAAAAAGGAAATATCTTCCGTACAAAACTGGAAAGAAGCTTTCTGAGAAACTGCTCTGTGTTCTGTTAATTCATCTCACAGAGTTACATCTTTCCCTTCAAGAAGCCTTTCGCTAAGGCTGTTCTTGTGGAATTGGCAAAGGGATATTTGGAAGCCCATAGAGGGCTATGGTGAAAAAGGAAATATCTTCCGTACAAAACTGGAAAGAAGCTTTCTGAGAAACTGCTCTGTGTTCTGTTAATTCATCTCACAGAGTGACATCTTTCCCTTCAAGAAGCCTTTCGCTAAGGCTGTTCTTGTGGAATTGGCAAAGGGATATTTGGAAGCCCCTAGAGGGCTATGGTGAAAAAGGGAATATCTTCCGTTCAAAACTGGAAAGAAGCTTTCTGAGCAACTGCTCTGTGTTCTGTTAATTCATCTCACAGAGTTACATCTTTCCCTTCAAGAAGTCTTTCGCTAAGGCTGTTCTTGTGGAATTGGCAAAGGGATATTTGGAAGCCCATGGAGGGCTATGGTGAAAAAGGAAATATCTTCCGTTCAAAACTGGAAAGAAGCCTTCTGAGAAACTGCTCTGTGTTCTGTTAATTCATCTCACAGAGTTACATCTTTCCCTTCAAGAAGCCTTTCGCTAAGGCTGTTCTTGTGGAATTGGCAAAGGGATATTAGGAAGCCCATAGAGGGCTATGGTGTAAAAGGAAATATCTTCCGTTCAAAACTGGAAAGAAGCTTTCTGAGAAACTGCTCTGTGTTCTGTTAATTCATCTCACAGAGTTACATCTTTCCCTTCAAGAAGCCTTTCGCTAAGGCTGTTCTTGTGGAATTGGCAAAGGGATATTTGGAAGCCCATAGAGGGCTATGGTGAAAAAGGAAATATCTTCCGTTCAAAACTGGAAAGAAGCTTTCTGAGAAACTGCTCTGTGTTCTCTTAATTCTTCTCACAGAGTTACATCTTTCCCTTCAAGAAGCCTTTCGCTAAGGCTGTTCTTGTGGAATTGGCAAAGGGATATTTGGAAGCCCATAGAGGGCTATGGTGAAAAACGAAATATCTTCCGTTCAAAACTGGAAAGAAGCTTTCTGAGAAACTGCTCTGTGTTCTGTTAATTCATCTCACAGAGTTACATCTTTCCCTTCAAGAAGCCTTTCGCTAAGGCTGTTCTTGTGGAATTGGCAAAGGGATATTTGGAAGCCCATAGAGGGCTATGGTGAAAAAGGAAATATCTTACGTTCAAAACTGGAAAGAAGCTTTCTGAGAAACTGCTCTGTGTTCTGTTAATTCATCTCACCGAGTTACATCTTTCCCTTCAAGAAGCCTTTCGCTAAGTCTGTTCTTGTGCAATTGGCAAAGGGATATTTGGAAGCCCATAGAGGGCTATGGTGAAAAAGGAAATATCTTCCGTTCAAAACTGGAAAGAAGCTTTCTGAGAAACTGCTCTGTGTTCTGTTAATTCATCTCACAGAGTTACATCTTTCCCTTCAAGAAGCCTTTCGCTAAGGCTGTTCTTGTGGAATTGGCAAAGGGATATTTGGAAGCCCATAGAGGGCTATGGTGAAAAAGGAAATATCTTCCGTTCAAAAGTGGAAAGAAGCTTTCTGAGAAACTGCTCTGTGTTCTGTTAATTCATCTCACAGAGTTACATCTTTAACTTCAAGAAGCCTTTCGTTAAGGCTGTTCTTGTGGAATTGGCAAAGGGTTATTTGGAAGCCCTTAGAGGGCTATGGTGAAAAAGGAAATATCATCCGTTTAAAACTGGAAAGAAGCTTTCTGAGAAACTGCTCTGTGTTCTGTTAATTCATCTCACAGAGTTACATCTTTCCCTTCAAGAAACCTTTCGCTAAGGCTGTTCTTGTGGAATTGGCAAAGGGATATTTGGAAACCCATAGAGGGCTATGGTGAAAAAGGAAATATCTTCCGTTCAAAACTGGAAAGAAGCTTTCTGAGAAACTGCTCTGTGTTCTGTTAATTCATCTCACAGAGTTACATCTTTCCCTTCAAGAAGCCTTTCGCTAAGGCTGTTCTTGTGGAATTGGCAAAGGGATATTTGGAAGCCCATAGAGGGATATGGTGAAAAAGGAAATATCTTCCGTTCAAAACTGGAAAGAAGCTTTCTGAGAAACTGCTCTGTGTTCTGTTAATTCATCTCACAGAGTTATATCTTTCCCTTCAAGTAGCCTTTCGCTAAGGCTGTTCTTGTGGAATTGGCAAAGGGATATTTGGAAGCCCATAGAGGGCTATGGTGAAAAAGGAAATATCTTCCGTTCAAAACTGGAAAGAAGCTTTCTGAGAAACTGCTCTGTGTTCTGTTAATTCATCTCACAGAGTTACATCTTTCCCTTCAAAAAGCCTTTCGCTAAGGCTGTTCTTGTGGAATTGGCAAAGGGATATTTGGAAGCCCATAGCGGGCTATGGTGAAAAAGGAAATATCTTCCGTTCAAAACTGGAAAGAAGCTTTCTGAGAAACTGCTCTGTGTTCTGTTAATTCATCTCACAGAGTTACATCTTTCCCTTCCAGAAGCCTTTCGCTAAGGCTGTTCTTGTGGAATTGGCAAAGGGATATTTGGAAGCCCATAGAGGGCTATGGTGAAAAAGGAAATATCTTCCGTTCAAAACTGGAAAGAAGCTTTCTGAGAAACTGCTCTGTGTTCTTTTAATTCATCTCACAGAATTACATCTTTCCCTTCAAGAAGCCTTTCGCTAAGGCTGTTCTTGTGGAAATGGCAAAGGGATATTTGGAAGCCCATAGAGGGCTATGGTGAAAAAGGAAATATCTTCAGTTCAAAACTGGAAAGAAGCTTTCTGAGAAACTGCTCTGTGTTCTGTTAATTCATCTCACAGAGTTACATCTTTCCCTTCAAGAAGCCTTTCGCTAAGGCTGTTCTTGTGGAATTGGCAAAGGGATATTTGGAAGCCCATAGAGGGCTATTTTGAAAAAGGGAATATCTTCCGTTCAAAACTGGAAAGAAGCTTTCTGTGAAACTGCTCTGTGTTCTGTTAATTCATCTCACAGAGTTACATCTTTCCCTTCAGGAAGTCTTTCGCTAAGGCTGTTCTTGTGGAATTGGCAAAGGGATATTTGGAAGCCCATAGAGGTCTATGGTGAAAAAGGAAATATCTTCCGTTCAAAACTGGAAAGAAGCTTTCTGAGAAACTGCTCTGTGTTCTGTTAATTCATCTCACAGAGTTACATCTTTCCCTTCAAGAAGCCTTTCGCTAAGGCTGTTCTTGTGGAATTGGCAAAGGGATATTTGGAAGCCCATAGAGGGCTATGGTGAAAAAGGAAATATCTTCCGTTCAAAACTGGAAAGAAGCTTTCTGAGAAACTGCTCTGTGTTCTGTTAATTCATCTCACAGAGTTACATCTTTCCCTTCAAGAAGCCTTTCCCTAAGGCTGTTCTTGTGGAATTGGCAAAGGGATATTTGGAAGCCCATAGAAGGCTATGGTGGAAAAGGAAATATCTTCCGTTCAAAACTGGAAAGAAGCTTTCTGAGAAACTGCTCTGTGTTCTGTTAATTCATCTCACAGAGTTACATCTTTCCCTTCAAGAAGCCTTTCGCTAAGGTTGTTCTTGTGGAATTGGCAAAGGGATATTTGGAAGCCCATAGAGGACTATGGTGAAAAAGGAAATATCTTCCGTTCAAAACTGGAAAGAAGCTTTCTGAGAAACTGCCCTGTGTTCTGTTAATTCATCTCACAGAGTTACATCTTTCCCTTCCAGAAGCCTTTCGCTAAGGCTGTTCTTGTGGAATTGACAAAGGGATATTTGGAAGCCCATAGAGGGCTATGGTGAAAAAGGAAATATCTTCCGTTCAAAACTGGAAAGAAGCTTTCTGAGAAACTGCTCTGTGTTCTGTTAATTCATCTCACAGAGTTACATCTTTCCCTTCAAGAAGCCTTTCGCTAAGGCTGTTCTTGTGGAATTGCCAAAGGGATATTTGGAAGCCCATAGAGGGCTATGGTGAAAAAGGAAATATCTTCCGTTCAAAACTGGAAAGAAGCTTTCTGAGAAACTGCTCTGTGTTCTGTTAATTCATCTCACAGTGTTCCATCTTTCCCTTCAAGAAGCCTTTCGCTAAGGCTGTTCTTGTGGAATTGGCACAGGGATATTTGGAATCCCATAGAGGGCTATGGTGAAAAAGGAAATATCTTCCGTTCAAAAGTGGAAAGAAGCTTTCTGAGAAACTGCTCTGTGTTCTGTTAATTCATCTCACCGAGTTACATCTTTCCCATCAAGAAGCCTTTCGCTAAGGCTGTTCTTGTGGAATTGGCAAAGGGATATTTGGAAACCCATAGAGGGCTAAGGTGAAAAAGGAAATATCTTCCGTTCAAAACTGGAAAGAAGCTTTCTGAGAAACTGCTCTGTGTTCTGTTAATTCATCTCACAGAGTTACATCTTTCCCTTCAAGAAGCCTTTCGCTAAGGCTGTTCTTGTGGAATTGGCAAAGGGATATTTGGAAGCCCATAGAGGGCTATGGTGAAAAAGGAAATATCTTCCGTTCAAAACTGGAAAGAAGCTTTCTGAGAAACTGCTCTGTGTTCTGTTAATTCATCTCACAGAGTTACATCTTTCCCTTCAAGAAGCCTTTCGCTAAGGCTGTTCTTGTGGAATTGGCAAAGGGATATTTGGAAGCCCATAGAGGGCTAAGGTGAAAAAGGAAATATCTTCCGTTCAAAACTGGAAAGAAGCTTTCTGAGAAACTGCTCTGTGTTCTGTTAATTCATCTCACAGAGTTACATCTTTCCCTTCAAGAAGCCTTTCGCTAAGGCTGTTCTTGTGGAATTGGCAAAGGGATATTTGGAAGCCCATAGAGGGCTATTGTGAAAAAGGAAATATCTTACGTTCAAAACTGGAAAAAAGCTTTCTGAGAAACTGCTCTGTGTTCTGTTAATTCATCTCACAGAGTTACATCTTTCCCTTCCAGAAGCCTTTCGCTAAGTCTGTTCTTGTGCAATTGGCAAAGGGATATTTGGAAGCCCATAGAGGGCTATGGTGAAAAAGGAAATATCTTCCGTTCAAAACTGGAAAGAAGCTTTCTGAGAAACTGCTCTGTGTTCTGTTAATTCATCTCACAGAGTTACATCTTTCCCTTCAAGAAGCCTTTCGCTAAGGCTGTTCTTGTGGAATTGGCAAAGGGATATTTGGAAGCCCATAGAGGGCTATGGTGAAAAAGGAAATATCTTCCGTTCAAAACTGGAAAGAAGCTTTCTGAGAAACTGCTCTGTGTTCTGTTAATTCATCTCACAGAGTTACATCTTTCCCTTCAAGAAGCCTTTCGCTAAGGCTGTTCTTGTGGAATTGGCAAAGGGATATTTGGAAGCCCATAGAGGGCTATGGTGAAAAAGGAAATATCTTCCGTTCAAAACTGGAAAGAAGCTTTCTGAGAAACTGCTCTGTGTTCTCTTAATTCATCTCACAGAGTTACATCTTTCCCTTCCAGAAGCCTTTCGCTAAGGCTGTTCTTGTGGAATTGGCAAAGGGATATTTGGAAGCCCATAGAGGGCTATGGTGAAAAAGGAAATATCTTCCGTTCAAAACTGGAAAGAAGCTTTCTGAGAAACTGCTCTGTGTTCTTTTAATTCATCTCACAGAATTACATCTTTCCCTTCAAGAAGCCTTTCGCTAAGGCTGTTCTTGTGGAAATGGCAAAGGGATATTTGGAAGCCCATAGAGGGCTATGGTGAAAAAGGAAATATCTTCCGTTCAAAACTGGAAAGAAGCTTTCTGAGAAACTGCTCTGTGTTCTGTTAATTCATCTCACAGAGTTACATCTTTCCCTTCAAGAAGCCTTTCGCTAAGGCTGTTCTTGTGGAATTGGCAAAGGGATATTTGGAAGCCCATAGAGTGCTATGGTGAAAAAGGAAATATCTTCCGTTCAAAACTGGAAAGAAGCTTTCTGAGAAACTGCTCTGTGTTCTGTTAATTCATCTCACAGAGTTACATCTTTCCCTTCCAGAAGCCTTTCGCTAAGGCTGTTCTTGTGGAATTGGCAAAGGGATATTTGGAAGCCCATAGAGGGCTATGGTGAAAAAGGAAATATCTTCCGTTCAAAACTGGAAAGAAGCTTTCTGAGAAACTTCTCTGTGTTCTTTTAATTCATCTCACAGAATTACATCTTTCCCTTCAAGAAGCCTTTCGCTAAGGCTGTTCTTGTGGAAATGGCAAAGGGATATTTGGAAGCCCATAGAGGGCTATGGTGAAAAAGGAAATATCTTCAGTTCAAAACTGGAAAGAAGCTTTCTGAGAAACTGCTCTGTGTTCTGTTAATTCATCTCACAGAGTTACATCTTTCCCTTCAAGAAGCCTTTCGCTAAGGCTGTTCTTGTGGAATTGGCAAAGGGATATTTGGAAGCCCATAGAGGGCTATTTTGAAAAAGGGAATATCTTCCGTTCAAAACTGGAAAGAAGTTTTCTGAGAAACTGCTCTGTGTTCTGTTAATTCATCTCACAGAGTTACATCTTTCCCTTCAGGAAGACTTTCGCTAAGGCTGTTCTTGTGGAATTGGCAAAGGGATATTTGGAAGCCCATAGAGGTCTATGGTGAAAAAGGAAATATCTTCCGTTCAAAACTGGAAAGAAGCTTTCTGAGAAACTGCTCTGTGTTCTGTTAATTCATCTCACAGAGTTACATCTTTCCCTTCAAGAAGCCTTTCGCTAAGGCTGTTCTTGTGGAATTGGCAAAGGGATATTTGGAAGCCCATAGAGGGCTATGGTGAAAAAGGAAATATCTTCCGTTCAAAACTGGAAAGAAGCTTTCTGAGAAACTGCTCTGTGTTCTGTTAATTCATCTCACAGAGTTACATCTTTCCCTTCAAGAAGCCTTTCCCTAAGGCTGTTCTTGTGGAATTGGCAAAGGGATATTTGGAAGCCCATAGAAGGCTATGGTGAAAAAGGAAATATCTTCCGTTCAAAACTGGAAAGAAGCTTTCTGAGAAACTGCTCTGTGTTCTGTTAATTCACCTCACAGAGTTACATCTTTCCCTTCAAGAAGCCTTTCGCTAAGGCTGTTCTTGTGGAATTGGCAAAGGGATATTTGGAAGCCCATAGAGGGCTATGGTGAAAAAGGAAATATCTTCCGTTCAAAACTGGAAAGAAGCTTTCTGAGAAACTGCTCTGTGTTCTGTTAATTCATCTCACAGAGTTACATCTTTCCCTTCAAGAAGCCTTTCGCTAAGGCTGTTCTTGTGGAATTGGCAAAGGGATATTTGGAATCCCATAGAGGGCTATGGTGAAAAAGGAAATATCTTCCGTTCAAAACTGGAAAGAAGCTTTCTGAGAAACTGCTCTGTGTTCTGTTAATTCATCTCACAGAGTTACATCTTTCCCTTCAAGAAGCCTTTCGCTAAGGCTGTTCTTGTGGAATTGGCAAAGGGATATTTGGAAGCCCATAGAGGGCTATGGTGAAAAAGGAAATATCTTACGTTCAAAACTGGAAAGAAGCTTTCTGAGAAACTGCTCTGTGTTCTGTTAATTCATCTCACAGAGTTACATCTTTCCCTTCAAGAAGCCTTTCGCTAAGTCTGTTCTTGTGCAATTGGCAAAGGGATATTTGGAAGCCCATAGAGGGCTATGGTGAAAAAGGAAATATCTTCCGTTCAAAACTGGAAAGAAGCTTTCTGAGAAACTGCTCTGTGTTCTGTTAATTCATCTCACAGAGTTACATCTTTCCCTTCAAGAAGCCTTTCGCTAAGGCTGTTCTTGTGGAATTGGCAAAGGGATATTTGGAAGCCCATAGAGGGATATGGTGAAAAAGGAAATATCTTCCGTTCAAAACTGGAAAGAAGCTTTCTGAGAAACTGCTCTGTGTTCTGTTAATTCATCTCACAGAGTTACATCTTTCCCTTCAAGAAGCCTTTCGCTAAGGCTGTTCTTGTGGAATTGCCAAAGGGATATTTGGAAGCCCATAGAGGGCTGTGGTGAAAAAGGAAATATCTTCCGTTCAAAAGTGGAAAGAAGCTTTCTGAGAAACTGCTCTGTGTTCTGTTAATTCCTCTCACAGAGTTACATCTTTCCCTTCAAGAAGCCTTTCGCTAAGGCTGTTCTTGTGGAATTGGCAAAGGGATATTTGGAAGCCCATAGAGGGCTATGGTGAAAAAGGAAATATCTTCCGTTCAAAACTGGAAAGAAGCTTTCTGAGAAACTGCTCTGTGTTCTGTTAATTCATCTCACAGAGTTACATCTTTCCCTTCAAGAAGCCTTTCGCTAAGGCTGTTCTTGTTGAATTGGCAAAGGGATATTTGGAAGCCCAAAGAGGGCTATGGTGAAAAAGGAAATATCTTCCGTTCAACCTGGAAAGAAGCTTTCTGAGAAACTGCTCTGTGTTCTGTTAATTCATCTCACAGAGTTACATCTTTCCCTTCAAGAAGCCTTTCGCTAAGGCTGTTCTTGTGGAATTGGCAAAGGGATATTTGGAAGCCCTTAGAGGGCTATGGTGAAAAAGGAAATATCTTCCGTTCAAAACTGGAAAGAAGCTTTCTGAGAAACTGCTCTGTGTTCTGTTAATTCATCTCACAGAGTTACATCTTTCCCTTCAAGAAGCCTTTCGCTAAGGCTGTTCTTGTGGAATTGGCAAAGGGATATTTGGAAGCCCATAGAGGGCTATGTTGAAAAAGGAAATATCTTCCGTTCAAACCTGGAAAGAAGCCTTCTGAGAAACTGCTCTGTGTCCTGTTAATTCATCTCACAGAGTTACATCTTTCCCTTCAAGAAGCCTTTCGCTAAGGCTGTTCTTGTGGAATTGGCAAAGGGATATTTGGAAGCCCATAGAGGGCTATGGTGGAATAGGAAATATCTTCCGTTCAAAAGTGGAAAGAAGCTCTCTGAGAAACTGCTCTGTGTTCTGTTAATTCATCTCACAGTGTTACATCTTTCCCTTCAAGAAGCCTTTCGCTAAGGCTGTTCTTGTGGAATTGGCAAAGGGATATTTGGAAGCCCATAGAGGGCTATGGTGAAAAAGGAAATATCTTCCGTTCAAAACTGGAAAGAACCTTTCTGAGAAACTGCTCTGTGTTCTGTTAATTCATCTCACAGAGTTACATCTTTCCCTTCAAGAAATCTTTCGCTAAGGCTATTCTTGTGGAATTGGCAAAGTTATATTTGGAAGCCCATAGAGGGCTATGGTGAAAAAGGAAATATCTTCCGTTCAAAACTGGAAAGAAGCTTTCTGAGAAAATGCTCTGTGTTCTGTTAATTCATCTCACAGAGTTACATCTTTCCCTTCAAGAAGCCTTTCGCTAAATCTGTTCTTGTGGAATTGGCAAAGGAATATTTGGAAGCCCATAGAGGGCTATGGTGAAAAAGGAAATATCTTCCGTTCAAAACTGGAAAGAAGCTTTCTGAGAAACTGCTCTGTGTTCTGTTAATTCATCTCACAGAGTTTCATCTTTCCCTTCAAGAAGTCTTTCGCTAGGCTGTTCTTGTGGAATTGGCAAAGGGATACTTCGAAGCCCATAGAGGGCTATGGTGAAAAAGGAAATACCTTCCGTTCAAAACTGGAAAGAAGCTTTCTGAGAAACTGCTCTGTGTTCTGTTAATTCATCTCACAGAGTTACATCTTTCCCTTCAAGAAGTCTTTCGCTAGGCTGTTCTTGTGGAATTGGCAAAGGGATACTTGGAAGCCCATAGAGGGCTATGGTAAAAAAGGAAATATCTTCCGTTCAAAAGTGGAAAGAAGCTTTCTGAGAAACTGCTCTGTGTTCTGTTAATTCATCTCACAGAGTTATATCTTTCCCTTCAAGAAGCCTTTCGCTAAGGCTGTTCTTGTGGAATTGGAAAAGGGATATTTGGAAGCCCATAGAGGTCTATGGTGAAAAAGGAAATATCTTCCGTTCAAAACTGGAAAGAAGCTTTCTGAGAAACTGCTCTGTGTTCTGTTAATTCATCTCACAGAGTTACATCTTTCCCTTCAAGAAGCCTTTCGCTAAGGCTGTCCTTGTGGAATTGGCAAAGGGATATTTGGAAGCCCATAGAGGGCTATGGTGAAAAAGGAAATATCTTCGGTTCAAAACTGGAAAGAAGCTTTCTGAGAAACTGCTCTGTGTTCTGTTAATTCATCTCACAGAGTTACATCTTTCCCTTCAAGAAGCCTTTCGCTAAGGCTGTTCTTGTGGAATTGGCAAAGGGATATTTGGAAGCCCATAGAGGGCTATGGTGAAAAAGGAAATATCTTCCGTTCAAAACTGGAAAGAAGCTTTCTGAGAAACTGCTTTGTGTTCTGTTAATTCGTCTCACAGAGTTACATCTTTCCCTTCAAGAAGCCTTTCGCTAAGGCTGTTCTTGTGGAATTGGCAAAGGGATATTTGGAAGCCCATAGAGGGCTATGGTGAAAAAGGAAATATCTTCCGTTCAAAACTGGAAAGAAGCTTTCTGAGAAACTGCTCTGTGTTCTGTTAATTCATCTCACAGAGTTACATCTTTCCCTTCAAGAAGCCTTTCGCTAAGGCTGTTCTTGTGGAATTGGCAAAGGGATATTTGGAAGCCCATAGAGGGCTATGGTGAAAAAGGAAATATCTTACGTTCAAAACTGGAAAGAAGCTTTCTGAGAAACGGCTCTGTGTTCTGTTAATTCATCTCACAGAGTTACATCTTTCCCTTCAAGAAGCCTTTCGCTAAGGCTGTTCTTTTGGAATTGGCAAAGGGATATTTGGAAGCCCAAAGAGGGCTATGTTGAAAAAGGGAATATCTTCCATTCAAAACTGGAAAGAAGCTTTCTGAGAAACTGCTCTGTGTTCTGTTAATTCATCTCACAGAGTTACATCTTTCCCTTCAGGAAGTCTTTCGCTAAGGCTGTTCTTTTGGAATTGGCAAAGGGATATTTGGAAGCCCATAGAGGTCTATGGTGAAAAAGGAAATATCTTCCGTTCAAAACTGGAAAGAAGCTTTCTGAGAAACTGCTCTGTGTTCTGTTAATTCATCTCACAGAGTTACATCTTTCCCTTCAAGAAGCCTTTCGCTAAGGCTGTTCTTGTGGAATTGGCAAAGGGATATTTGGAAGCCCATAGAGGGCTATGGTGAAAAAGGAAATATCTTCCGTTCAAAACTGGAAAGAAGCTTTCTGAGAAACTGCTCTGTGTTCTGTTAATTCATCTCACAGAGTTACATCTTTCCCTTCAAGAAGCCTTTCGCTAAGGCTGTTCTTGTGGAATTGGCAAAGGGATATTTGGAAGCCCATAGATGGCTATGGTGAAAAAGGAAATATCTTCCGTTCAAAACTGGAAAGAAGCTTTCTGAGAAACTGCTCTGTGTTCTGTTAATTCATCTCACAGAGTTACATCTTTCCCTTCAAGAAGTCTTTCGCTAAGGCTGTTCTTGTGGAATTGGCAAAGGGATATTTGGAAGTCCATAGAGGGCTATGGTGAAAAAGGAAATATCTTCCGTTCAAAACTGGAAAGAAGCTTTCTGAGAAACTGCTCTGTGTTCTGTTAATTCATCTCACAGAGTTACACCTTTCCCTTCAAGAAGCCTTCGCTAAGGCTGTTCTTGTGGAATTGGCAAAGGGATATTTGGAAGCCCATAGAGGGCTATGGTGAAAAAGGAAATATTTTCCGTTCAAAACTGGAAAGAAGCTTTCTGAAAAACTGCTCTGTGTTCTGTTAATTCATCTCACAGAGTTACATCTTTCCCTTCAAGAAGCCTTTCGCTAAGGCTGTTCTTGTGGAATTGGCAAAGGGATATTTGGAAGCCCATAGAGGGCTATGGTGAAAAAGGAAATATCTTCCGTTCAAAACTGGAAAGAAGCTTTCTGAGAAACTGCTCTGTGTTCTGTTAATTCATCTCACAGAGTTACATCTTTCCCTTCAAGAAGACTTTCGCTAAGGCTGTTCTTGTGGAATTGGCAAAGGGATATTTGGAAGCCCATAGAGGGCTATGGTGAAAAAGGAAATATCTTCGGTTCAAATCTGGAAACAAACTTTCTGAGAAACTGCTCTGTGTTCTGTTAATTCATCTCACAGAGTTACATCTTTCCCTTCAAGAAGCCTTTCGCTAAGGCTGTTCTTGTGGAATTGACAAAGTGATATTTGGAAGCCCATAGAGGTCTATGGTGAAAAAGGAAATATCTTCCGTTCAAAACTGGAAAGAAGCTTTCTGAGAAACAGCTCTGTGTTCTGTTAATTCATCTCACAGAGTTACATCTTTCCCTTCAAGAAGCCTTTCGCTAAGGCTGTTCTTGTGGAATTGGCAAAGGGATATTTGGAAGCCCATAGAGGGCTATGGTGAAAAAGGAAATATCTTCCGTTCAAAAGTGGAAAGAAGCTTTCTGAGAAACTGCTCTGTGTTCTGTTAATTCATCTCACAGTGTTCCATCTTTCCCTTCAAGAAGCCTTTCGCTAAGGCTGTTCTTGTGGAATTGGCACAGGGATATTTGGAAGCCCATAGAGGGCTATGGTGAAAAAGGAAATGTCTTCCGTTCAAAAGTGGAAAGAAGCTTTCTGAGAAACTGCTCTGTGTTCTGTTAATTCATCTCACCGAGTTACATCTTTCCCTTCAAGAAGCCTTTCGCTAAGGCTGTTCTTGTGGAATTGGCAAAGGGATATTTGGAAGCCCATAGAGGGCTATGGTGAAAAAGGAAATATCTTCCGTTCAAAACTGGAAAGAAGCTTTCTGAGAAACTGCTCTGTGTTCTGTTAATTCATCTCGCAGAGTTACATCTTTCCCTTCAAGAAGCCTTTCGCTAAGGCTGTTCTTGTGGAATTGGCAAAGGGATATTTGGAAGCCCATAGAGGGCTATGGTGAAAAAGGAAATATCTTCCGTTCAAAACTGGAAAGAAGCTTTCTGAGAAAATGCTCTGTGTTCTGTTAATTCATCTCACAGAGTTACATCTTTCCCTTCAGGAAGTCTTTCGCTAAGGCTGTTCTTGTGGAATTGGCAAAGGGATATTTGGAAGCCCATAGAGGTCTATGGTGAAAAAGGAAATATCTTCCGTTCAAAACTGGAAAGAAGCTTTCTGAGAAACTGCTCTGTGTTCTGTTAATTCATCTCACAGAGTTACATCTTTCCCTTCAAGAAGCCTTTCGCTAAGGCTGTTCTTGTGGAATTGGCAAAGGGATATTTGGAAGCCCATAGAGGGCTATGGTGAAAAAGGAAATATCTTCCGTACAAAACTGGAAAGAAGCTTTCTGAGAAACTGCTCTGTGTTCTGTTAATTCATCTCACAGAGTTACATCTTTCCCTTCAAGAAGCCTTTCGCTAAGGCTGTTCTTGTGGAATTGGCAAAGGGATATTTGGAAGCCCATAGAGGGCTATGGTGAAAAAGGAAATATCTTCCGTACAAAACTGGAAAGAAGCTTTCTGAGAAACTGCTCTGTGTTCTGTTAATTCATCTCACAGAGTGACATCTTTCCCTTCAAGAAGCCTTTCGCTAAGGCTGTTCTTGTGGAATTGGCAAAGGGATATTTGGAAGCCCCTAGAGGGCTATGGTGAAAAAGGGAATATCTTCCGTTCAAAACTGGAAAGAAGCTTTCTGAGCAACTGCTCTGTGTTCTGTTAATTCATCTCACAGAGTTACATCTTTCCCTTCAAGAAGTCTTTCGCTAAGGCTGTTCTTGTGGAATTGGCAAAGGGATATTTGGAAGCCCATGGAGGGCTATGGTGAAAAAGGAAATATCTTCCGTTCAAAACTGGAAAGAAGCCTTCTGAGAAACTGCTCTGTGTTCTGTTAATTCATCTCACAGAGTTACACCTTTCCCTTCAAGAAGCCTTTCGCTAAGGCTGTTCTTGTGGAATTGGCAAAGGGATATTAGGAAGCCCATAGAGGGCTATGGTGTAAAAGGAAATATCTTCCGTTCAAAACTGGAAAGAAGCTTTCTGAGAAACTGCTCTGTGTTCTGTTAATTCATCTCACAGAGTTACATCTTTCCCTTCAAGAAGCCTTTCGCTAAGGCTGTTCTTGTGGAATTGGCAAAGGGATATTTGGAAGCCCATAGAGGGCTATGGTGAAAAAGGAAATATCTTCCGTTCAAAAACTGGAAAGAAGCTTTCTGAGAAACTGCTCTGTGTTCTCTTAATTCTTCTCACAGAGTTACATCTTTCCCTTCAAGAAGCCTTTCGCTAAGGCTGTTCTTGTGGAATTGGCAAAGGGATATTTGGAAGCCCATAGAGGGCTATGGTGAAAAACGAAATATCTTCCGTTCAAAACTGGAAAGAAGCTTTCTGAGAAACTGCTCTGTGTTCTGTTAATTCATCTCACAGAGTTACATCTTTCCCTTCAAGAAGCCTTTCGCTAAGGCTGTTCTTGTGGAATTGGCAAAGGGATATTTGGAAGCCCATAGAGGGCTATGGTGAAAAAGGAAATATCTTACGTTCAAAACTGGAAAGAAGCTTTCTGAGAAACTGCTCTGTGTTCTGTTAATTCATCTCACCGAGTTACATCT
>NW_027327197.1:0-18581 GCF_047675955.1 Chlorocebus sabaeus
ATCCCTTTGCCAATTCCACAGGAACAGGCTTAGCGAAAGGCTTCTTGAAGGGAAAGATGTAACTCTGTGAGATGAATTAACAGAACACAGAGCAGTTTCTCAGAAAGCTTCTTTCCAGTTTTGAACGGAAGATATTTCCTTTTTCACCATAGCCCTCTATGGGCTTCCAAATATCCCTTTGCCAATTCCACAAGAACAGCCTTAGCCAAAGGCTTCTTGAAGGGAAAGATGTAACTCTGTGAGATGAATTAACAGAACACAGAGCAGTTTCTCAGAAAGCTTCTTTCCAGTTTTGAACGGAAGATATTTCGTTTCTCACAATAGCCCTCTAAGGGCTTCCAAATATCCCTTTGCCAATTCCACAAGAACAGCCTTAGCGAAAGGCTTCTTGAAGGGAAAGATATAACTCTGTGAGATGAATTAACAGAACACAGAGCAGTTTCTCAGAAAGATTCTTTCCAGTTTTGAACTGAAGCTATTTCCTTTTTCACCATAGCCCTCTATGGGCTTCCAAATATCCCCTTGCCAATTCCACAAGAACAGCCTTAGCGAAAGGCTTCTTGAAGGGAAAGATGTAACTCTGTGAGATGAATTAACAGAACACAGAGCAGTTTCTCAGAAAGCTTCTTTCCAGTTTTGAACGGAAGATATTTCCTTTTTCACCGTAGCCCTGTATGGGCTTCCAAATATCCCTTTGCCAATTCCACAAGAACAGCCTTAGAGAAATGCTTCTTGAAGGGAAAGATGTAACTCTGTGAGATGAATTAACAGAATACAGAGCAGTTTCTCAGAAAGCTTCTTTCCAGTTTTGAACGAAGATATTTCCTTTTTCACCATAGCCCTCTATGGGCTTCCAAATATCCCTTGCCAATTCCACAAGAACAGCCTTAGCGATAGGCATCTTGAAGGGAAAGATGTAACTCTGTGAGATGAATTAACAGAACACAGAGCAGTTTCTCAGAAAGCTTCTTTCCAGTTTTGAACGGAAGATATTTCCTTTTTCACCAAAGCCCTCTATGGGCTTGCAAATATCCCTTTCCCAATTCCACAAGAACAGCCTTAGCGAAAGGCTTCTTGAAGGGAAAGATGTAACTCTGTGAGATGAATTAACAGAACACAGAGCAGTTTCTCAGAAAGCTTCTTTCCAGTTTTGAACGGAAGATATTTCCTTTTTCACCATAGCCCTCTATGGGCTTCCAAATATCCCTTTGCCAATTCCCCAAGAACAGGCTTAGCGAAAGGCTTCTTGAAGGGAAAGATGTAACTCTGTGAGATGAATTAACAGAACACAGAGCAGTTTCTCAGAAAGCTTCTTTCCAGTTTTGAACGGAAGATATTTCCTTTTTCACCATAGCCCTCTATGGGCTTCCAAATATCCCTTTGCCAATTCCACAAGAACAGCCTTAGCGAAAGGCTTCTTGAAGGGAAAGATGTAACTCTTTGAGATGAATTAACAGAACACAGAGCAGTTTCTCAGAAAGCTTCTTTCCAGTTTTGAACGGAAGATATTTCGTTTTTCACCATAGCCCTCTATGGGCTTCCAAATATCCCTTTGCCAATTCCACGAGAACAGCCTTAGCGAAAGGCTTCTTGAAGGGAAAGATGTAACTCTGTGAGATGAATTAACAGAACACAGAGCAGTTTCTCAGAAAGCTTCTTTCCAGTTTTGAACGGAATATATTTCCTTTTTCACCATAGCCCTCTATGGGCTTCCAAATATCCCTTTGCCAATGCCACAAGAAAAGCCTTAGCGAAAGGCTTCTTGAAGGGAAAGATGTAACTCTGTGAGATGAATTAGCAGAACACAGAGCAGTTTCTCAGAAAGCTTCTTTCCAGTTTTGAACGGAAGATATTTCCTTTTTCACCATAGCCCTCTATGGGCTTTTAAATATCCCTTTGCCAATTCCACAAGAACAGCCTTAGCGAAAGGCTTCTTGAAGGGAAAGATGTAACTCTGTGAGATGAATTAACAGAACACAGAGCAGTTTCTCAGAAAGCTTCTATCCAGTTTTGAACGGAAGATATTTCCTTTTTCACCATAGCCCTCTATGGGCTTCCAAATATCCCTTTGCCAATTCCACAAGAACAGCCTTAGCGAAAGGCTTCTTGAAGGGAAAGATGTAACTCTGTGAGATGAACTAACAGAACACAGAGCAGATTCTCAGAAAGCTTCTTTCCAGTTTTGAACGGAAGATATTTCCTTTTTCACCATAGCCCTCTATGGGCATCCAAATATACCTTTGCCAATTCCACAAGAACAGCCTTAGCGAAAGGCTTCTTGAAGGGAAAGATGTAACTCTGTGAGATGAATTAACAGAACACAGAGCAGTTTCTCAGAAAGCTTCTTTCCAGTTTTGAACGGAAGATATTTCCTTTTTCACCATAGCCCTCTATGGGCTTCCAAATATCCCTTTGCGAATTCGACAAGAACAGCCTTAGCGAAAGACTTCTGGAAGGGAAAGATGTAACTCTGTGAGATAAATTAACAGAACACAGAGCAGTTTCTCAGAAAGCTTCTTTCCAGTTTTGAACGGAAGATATTTCCTTTTTCACCGTAGCCCTCTATGGGCTTCCAAATATCCCTTTGCCAATTCCACAAGAACAGCCTTAGGGAAAGGCTTCTTGAAGGGAAAGTTGTAACTCTGTGAGATGAATTAACAGAACACAGAGCAGTTTCTCAGAAAGCTTCTTTCCAGTTTTGAACGGAAGATATTTCCTTTTTCACCGTAGCCCTCTATGGGCTTCCAAATATCCCATTGCCAATTCCCCAAGAACAGCCTTAGCGAAAGGCTTCTTGAAGGGAAAGATGTAACTCTGTGAGATGAATTAACAGAACACAGACCAGTTTCTCAGAAAGCTTTTTTCCAGTTTTGAAAGGAAGATATTTCCTTTTTCACCATAGCTCTCTATGGGCTTCCAAATATCCCTTTGCCAATTCCACAAGAACAGCCTTAGCGAAAGGCTTCTTGAATTGAAAGATGTAACTCTGTGAGATGAATTAACAGAACACAGAGCAGTTTCTCAGAAAGCTTCTTTACAGTTTTGAACGGAAGATATTTCCTTTTTCACCATAGCCCTCTATGGGCTTCCAAGTATCCCTTTGCCAATTCCACAAGAACAGCCTTAGCGAAAGGCTTCTTGAAGGGAAAGATGTAACTCTGTGAGATGAATTAACAGAACACAGAGCAGTTTCTCAGAAATCTTCTTTCCAGTTTTGAACGGAAGATATTTCCTTTTTCACCATAGCCCTCTATGGGCTTCCAAATATCCGTTTGCCAATTCCACAAGAACAGCCTTAGCAAAAGGCTTCTTGAAGGGAAAGATGTAACTCTGTGAGATGAATTAGCAGAACACAGAGCAGTTTCTCAGAAAGCTTCTTTCCAGTTTTGAACGGAAGATATTTCCTTTTTCACCATAGCCCTCTATGGGCTTTTAAATATCCCTTTGCCAATTCCACAAGAACAGCCTTAGCGAAAGGCTTCTTGAAGGGAAAGATGTAACTCTGTGAGATGAATTAACAGAACACAGAGCAGTTTCTCAGAAAGCTTCTATCCAGTTTTGAACGGAAGATATTTCCTTTTTCACCATAGCCCTCTATGGGCTTCCAAATATCCCTTTGCCAATTCCACAAGAACAGCCTTAGCGAAAGCCTTCTTGAAGGGAAAGATGTAACTCTGTGAGATGAATTAACAGAACACAGAGCAGTTTCTCAGAAATCTTCTTTCCAGTTTTGAACGGAAGATATTTCCTTTTTCACCATAGCCCTCTATGGGCTTCCAAATATCCCTTTGCCAATTCCACAAGAACAGCCTTAGCGAAAGGCTTCTTGAAGGGAAAGATGTAACTCTGTGAGATGAATTAATAGAACACAGAGCAGTTTCTCAGAAAGCTTCTTTCCAGTTTTGAACGGAAGATATTTCCTTTCTCACCATAGCCCTCTATGGGCTTCCAAATATCCCTTTGCCAATTCCACAATAACAGCCATTGCGAAAGGCTTCTTGAAGGGAAAGATGTAACTCTGTGAGATGAATTAACAGAACACAGAGCAGTTTCTCAGAAAGCTTCTTTCCAGTTTTGAACGGAAGATATTTCCTTTTTCACCATAGCCCTCTATGGGCTTCCAAATATCCCTTTGCCAATTCCACAAGAACAGCCTTAGCGAAAGGCTTCTTGAAGGGAAAGATGTAACTCTGTGAGATGAATTAACAGAACACAGAGCAGTTTCTCAGAAAGCTTCTTTCCAGTTTTGAACGGAAGATATTTCGTTTCTCACAATAGCCCTCTATGGGCTTCATAAATATCCCTTTGCCAATTCCACAAGAACAGCCTTAGCGAAAGGCTTCTTGAAGGGAAAGATGTAACTCTGTGAGATGAATTAACAGAACACAGAGCAGTTTCTCAGAAAGCTTCTTTCCAGATTTGAACTGAAGCTATTTCCTTTTTCACCATAGCCCTCTATGGGCTTCCAAATATCCCTTTGCCAATTCCACAAGAACAACCTTAGCGAAAGGCTTCTTGAAGGGAAAGATGTAACTCTGTGAGATGAATTAACAGAACACAGAGCAGTTTCTCAGAAAGCTTCTTTCCAGTTTTGAACGGAAGATATTTCCTTTTTCACCATAGCCCTGTATGGGCTTCCAAATATCCCTTTGCCAATTCCACAAGAACAGCCTTAGCGAAATGCTTCTTGAAGGGAAAGATGTAACTCTGTGAGATGAATTAACAGAACACAGAGCAGTTTCTCACAAAGCTTCTTTCCAGTTTTGAACGGAAGATATTTCCTTTTTCACCATAGCCCTCTATGGGCTTCAAAATATCCCTTGCCAATTCCACAAGAACAGCCTTAGCGATAGGCATCTTGAAGGGAAAGATGTAACTCTGTGAGATGAATTAACAGAACACAGAGCAGTTTCTCAGAAAGCTTCTTTACAGTTTTGAACGGAAGATATTTCCTTTTTCACCATAGCCCTCTATGGGCTTCCAAGTATCCCTTTGCCAATTCCACAAGAACAGCCTTAGCGAAAGGCTTCTTGAAGGGAAAGATGTAACTCTGTGAGATGAATTAACAGAACACAGAGCAGTTTCTCAGAAATCTTCTTTCCAGTTTTGAACGGAAGATATTTCCTTTTTCACCATAGCCCTCTATGGGCTTCCAAATATCCGTTTGCCAATTCCACAAGAACAGCCTTAGCAAAAGGCTTCTTGAAGGGAAAGATGTAACTCTGTGAGATGAATTAGCAGAACACAGAGCAGTTTCTCAGAAAGCTTCTTTCCAGTTTTGAACGGAAGATATTTCCTTTTTCACCATAGCCCTCTATGGGCTTTTAAATATCCCTTTGCCAATTCCACAAGAACAGCCTTAGCGAAAGGCTTCTTGAAGGGAAAGATGTAACTCTGTGAGATGAATTAACAGAACACAGAGCAGTTTCTCAGAAAGCTTCTATCCAGTTTTGAACGGAAGATATTTCCTTTTTCACCATAGCCCTCTATGGGCTTCCAAATATCCCTTTGCCAATTCCACAAGAACAGCCTTAGCGAAAGCCTTCTTGAAGGGAAAGATGTAACTCTGTGAGATGAATTAACAGAACACAGAGCAGTTTCTCAGAAATCTTCTTTCCAGTTTTGAACGGAAGATATTTCCTTTTTCACCATAGCCCTCTATGGGCTTCCAAATATCCCTTTGCCAATTCCACAAGAACAGCCTTAGCGAAAGGCTTCTTGAAGGGAAAGATGTAACTCTGTGAGATGAATTAATAGAACACAGAGCAGTTTCTCAGAAAGCTTCTTTCCAGTTTTGAACGGAAGATATTTCCTTTCTCACCATAGCCCTCTATGGGCTTCCAAATATCCCTTTGCCAATTCCACAATAACAGCCATTGCGAAAGGCTTCTTGAAGGGAAAGATGTAACTCTGTGAGATGAATTAACAGAACACAGAGCAGTTTCTCAGAAAGCTTCTTTCCAGTTTTGAACGGAAGATATTTCCTTTTTCACCATAGCCCTCTATGGGCTTCCAAATATCCCTTTGCCAATTCCACAAGAACAGCCTTAGCGAAAGGCTTCTTGAAGGGAAAGATGTAACTCTGTGAGATGAATTAACAGAACACAGAGCAGTTTCTCAGAAAGCTTCTTTCCAGTTTTGAACGGAAGATATTTCGTTTCTCACAATAGCCCTCTATGGGCTTCATAAATATCCCTTTGCCAATTCCACAAGAACAGCCTTAGCGAAAGGCTTCTTGAAGGGAAAGATGTAACTCTGTGAGATGAATTAACAGAACACAGAGCAGTTTCTCAGAAAGCTTCTTTCCAGATTTGAACTGAAGCTATTTCCTTTTTCACCATAGCCCTCTATGGGCTTCCAAATATCCCTTTGCCAATTCCACAAGAACAACCTTAGCGAAAGGCTTCTTGAAGGGAAAGATGTAACTCTGTGAGATGAATTAACAGAACACAGAGCAGTTTCTCAGAAAGCTTCTTTCCAGTTTTGAACGGAAGATATTTCCTTTTTCACCATAGCCCTGTATGGGCTTCCAAATATCCCTTTGCCAATTCCACAAGAACAGCCTTAGCGAAATGCTTCTTGAAGGGAAAGATGTAACTCTGTGAGATGAATTAACAGAACACAGAGCAGTTTCTCACAAAGCTTCTTTCCAGTTTTGAACGGAAGATATTTCCTTTTTCACCATAGCCCTCTATGGGCTTCAAAATATCCCTTGCCAATTCCACAAGAACAGCCTTAGCGATAGGCATCTTGAAGGGAAAGATGTAACTCTGTGAGATGAATTAACAGAACACAGAGCAGTTTCTCAGAAAGCTTCTTTCCAATTTTGAACGGAAGATATTTCCTTTTTCACCATAGCCCTCTATGGGCTTGCAAATATCCCTTTGCCAATTCCACAAGAACAGCCTTAGCGAAATGCTTCTTGAAGGGAAAGATGTAACTCTGTGAGATGAATTAACAGAACACAGAGCAGTTTCTCAGAAAGCTTCTTTCCAGTTTTGAACGGAAGATATTTCCTTTTTCACCATAGCCCTCTATGGGCTTCCAAATATCCCTTTGCCAATTCCCCAAGAACAGGCTTAGCGAAAGGCTTCTTGAAGGGAAAGATGTAACTCTGTGAGATGAATTAACAGAACACAGAGCAGTTTCTCAGAAAGCTTCTTTCCAGTTTTGAACGGAAGATATTTCCTTTTTCACCATAGCCCTCTATGGGCTTCCAAATATCCCTTTGCCAATTATACAAGAACAGCCTTAGCGAAAGGCTTCTTGAAGGGAAAGATGTAACTCTGTGAGATGAATTAACAGAACACAGAGCAGTTTCTCAGAAAGCTTCTTTCCAGTTTTGAACGGAAGATATTTCCTTTTTCACCGTAGCCCTCTATGGGCTTCCAAATATCCCTTTGCCAATTCCACGAGAACAGCCTTAGCGAAAGGCTTCTTGAAGGGAAAGATGTAACTCTGTGAGATGAATTAATAGAACACAGAGCAGTTTCTCAGAAAGCTTCTTTCCAGTTTTGAACGGAAGATATTTCGTTTCTCACAATAGCCCTCTATGGGCTTCCAAATATCCCTTTGCCAATTCCACAAGAACAGCCTTAGCGAAAGGCTTCTTGAAGGGAAAGATGTAACTCTGTGAGATGAATTAACAGAACACAGAGCAGTTTCTCAGAAATCTTCTTTCCAGATTTGAATTGAAGCTATTTCCTTTTTCACCATAGCCCTCTATGGGCTTCCAAATATCCCTTTGCCAATTCCACAAGAACAGCCTTAGCGAAAGGCTTCTTGAAGGGAAAGATGTAACTCTGTGAGATGAATTAACAGAACACAGAGCAGTTTCTCAGAAAGCTTCTTTCCAGTTTTGATCGGAAGATATTTCCTTTTTCACCGTAGCCCTCTATGGGCTTCCAAATATCCCTTTGACAATTCCACGAGAACAACCTTAGCGAAAGGCTTCTTGAAGGGAAAGATGTAACTCTGTGAGATGAATTAATAGAACACAGAGCAGTTTCTCAGAAAGCTTCTTTCCAGTTTTGAACGGAAGATATTTCGTTTCTCACAATAGCCCTCTATGGGCTTCCAAATATCCCTTTGCCAATTCCACAAGAACAGCCTTAGCGAAAGGCTTCTTGAAGGGAAAGATGTAACTCTGTGAGATGAATTAACAGAACACAGAGCAGTTTCTCAGAAATCTTCTTTCCAGATTTGAATTGAAGCTATTTCCTTTTTCACCATAGCCCTCTATGGGCTTCCAAATATCCCTTTGCCAATTCCACAAGAACAGCCTTAGCGAAAGGCTTCTTGAAGGGAAAGATGTAACTCTGTGAGATGAATTAACAGAACACAGAGCAGTTTCTCGGAAAGCTTCTTACCAGTTTTGAACGGAAGATATTTCCTTTTTCACCATAGCCCTGTATGGGCTTCCAAATATCCCTTTGCCAATTCCACAAGAACAGCCTTAGCGAAATGCTTCTTGAAGGGAAAGATGTAACTCTGTGAGATGAATTAACAGAACACAGAGCAGTTTCTCAGAAAGCTTCTTTCCAGTTTTGAACGGAAGATATTTCCTTTTTCACCATAGCCCTCTATGGGCTTCCAAATATCCCTTGCCAATTCCACAAGAACAGCCTTAGCGATAGGCATCTTGAAGGGAAAGATGTAACTCTATGAGATGAATTAACAGAACACAGAGCAGTTTCTCAGAAAGCTTCTTTCCAGTTTTGAACGGAAGATATTTCCTTTTTCACCATAGCCCTCTATGGGCTTCCAAATATCCCTTTGCCAATTCCCCAAGAACAGCCTTAGCGAAAGGCTTCTTGAAGGGAAAGATGTAACTCTATGAGATGAATTAACAGAACACAGAGCAGTTTCTCAGAAAGCTTCTTTCCAGTTTTGAACGGAAGATATTTCCTTTTTCACCGTAGTCCTCTATGGGCTTCCAAATATCCCTTTGCCAATTCCACGAGAACAGCCTTAGCGAAAGGCTTCTTGAAGGGTAAGAAGTAACTCTGTGAGATGAATTAACAGAACACAGAGCAGTTTCTCAGAAAGCTTCTTTCCAGTTTTGAACGGAAGATATTTCCTTTTTCACCGTAGCCCTCTATGGGCTTCCAAATATCCCTTTGCCAATTCCACAAGAACAGCCTTAGCGAAAGGCTTCTTGAAGGGAAAGATGTAACTCTGTGAGATGAATTAATAGAACACAGAGCAGTTTCTCAGAAAGCTTCTTTCCAGTTTTGAACGGAAGATATTTCGTTTCTCACAATAGCCCTCTATGGGCTTCCAAATATCCCTTTGCCAATTCCACAAGAACAGCCTTAGCGAAAGGCTTCTTGAAGGGAAAGATGTAACTCTGTGAGATGAATTAACAGAACACAGAGCAGTTTCTCAGAAATCTTCTTTCCAGATTTGAATTGAAGCTATTTCCTTTTTCACCATAGCCCTCTATGGGCTTCCAAATATCCCTTTGCCAATTCCACAAGAACTGCCTTAGCGAAATGCTTCTTGAAGGGAAAGATGTAACTCTGTGAGATGAATTAACAGAACACAGAGCAGTTTCTCAGAAAGCTTCTTTCCAGTTTTGATCGGAAGATATTTCCTTTTTCACCGTAGCCCTCTATGGGCTTCCAAATATCCCTTTGCCAATTCCACGAGAACAGCCTTAGCGAAAGGCTTCTTGAAGGGAAAGATGTAACTCTGTGAGATGAATTAACAGAACACAGAGCAGTTTCTCAGAAAGCTTCTTTCCAGTTTTGAACGGAAGATATTTCCTTTTTCACCATAGCCCTCTATGGGCTTCCAAATATCCCTTGCCAATTCCACAAGAACAGCCTTACCGATAGGCATCGTGAAGGGAAAGATGTAACTCTGTGAGATGAATTAACAGAACACAGAGCAGTTTCTCAGAAAGCTTCTTTCCAGTTTTGAACGGAAGATATTTCCTTTTTCACCATAGCCCTCTATGGGCTTGCAAATATCCCTTTGCCAATTCCACAAGAACAGCCTTAGCGAAATGCTTCTTGAAGGGAAAGATGTAACTCTGTGAGATGAATTAACAGAACACAGGGCAGTTTCTCAGAAAGCTTCTTTCCAGTTTTGAACGGAAGATATTTCCTTTTTCACCATAGCCCTCTATGGGCTTCCAAATATCCCTTTGCCAATTCCCCAAGAACAGGCTTAGCGAAAGGCTTCTTGAAGGGAAAGATGTAACTCTGTGAGATGAATTAACAGAACACAGAGCAGTTTCTCAGAATGCTTCTTTGCAGTTTTGAACGGAAGATATTTCCTTTTTCACCATAGCCCTCTATGGGCTTCCAAATATCCCTTTGCCAATTCCACAAGAACAGCCTTAGCGAAAGGCTTCTTGAAGGGAAAGATGTAACTCTGTGAGATGAATTAACAGAACACGGAGCAGTTTCTCAGAAAGCTTCTTTCCAGTTTTGAACGGAAGATATTTCCTTTTTCACCATAGCCCTCTATGGGCTTCCAAATATCCGTTTGCCAATTCCACAAGAACAGCCTTAGCGAAAGGCATCTTGAAGGGAAAGATGTAACTCTGTGAGATGAATTAACAGAACACAGAGCAGTTTCTCAGAAAGCTTCTTTCCAGTTTTGAACGGAAGATATTTCCTTTTTCACCGTAGCCCTCTATGGGCTTCCAAATATCCCTTTGCCAATTCCACAAGAACAGCCTTAGCGAAAGGCTTCTTGAAGGGAAAGATGTAACTCTGTGAGATGAATTAACAGAACACAGAGCAGTTTCTCAGAAAGTTTCTTTCCAGTTTTCAACGGAAGATATTTCCTTTTTCACCATAGCCCTCTATGGGCTTCCAAATATCCCCTTGCCAATTCCCCAAGAACAGCCTTAGCGAAAGGCTTCTTGGAGGGAAAGATGTAACTCTGTGAGATGAATTAACAGAACACAGAGCAGTTTCTCAGAAAGCTTCTTTCCAGTTTTGAACGGAAGACATTTCCTTTTTCACCATAGCCCTCTATGTGCTTCCAAATATCCCTTTCCCAATTCCACAAGAACAGCCTTGGCGAAAGACATCTTTAAGGGAAAGATGTAACTCTGTGAAATGAATTAACAGAACACAGAACAGTTTCTCAGAAAGCTTCTTTCCAGTTTTGAACGGAAGATATTTCCTTTTTCACCATAGCCCTCTATGGGCTTCCAAATAACCCTTTGCCAATTCCACTAGAAGAGCCTTAGCGAAAGTCTTCTTGAAGGGAAAGATGTAACTCTGTGAGATGAATTAACAGAACACAGAGCAGTTTCTCAGAAAGCTTCTATCCTGTTTTGAACGGAAGATATTTCCTTTTTCACCATAGTCCTCTATGGGCTTCCAAATATCCCTTTGCCAATTCCAAAAGAACAGCCTGAGCGAAAGGCTTCTTGAAGGGAAAGATGTAACTCTGTGAGATGAATGAACAGAACACAGAGCAGTTTCTCAGAAAGCTTCTTTCCAGTTTTGAATGAAAGATATTTCCTTTTTCACCATAGCGCTCTATGGGCTTCCAAATATCCATTTGCCAATTCCACAAGAACAGCCTTAGCGAAAGGCTTCTTGAAGGGAAAGATGTAACTCTGTGAGATGAATTAACAGAACACAGAGCAGTTTCTCAGAAAGCTTCTTTCCAGTTTTGAACGGAAGATATTTCCTTTCTCACCCTAGCCCACTATGGGTTTCCAAATATCCCTTTGCCAATTCCACAAGAACAGCCTTAGCGAAAGGCTTCTTGAAGGGAAAGATGTAACTCTGTGAGATGAATTAACAGAACACAGAGCAGTTTCTCAGAAAGCTTCTTTCCAGTATTGAACGGAAGCTATTTCCTTTTTCACCATAGCACTCTATGGGCTTCCAAATATCCCTTTGCCAATTCCACAAGAACAGCCTTAGCGAAAGGCTTCTTGAAGGGAAAGATGTAACTCTGTGAGATGAATTAACAGAACACAGAGCAGTTTGTCAGAAAGCTTCTTTCCAGTTTTGAACGGAAGATATTTCCTTTTTCACCATAGCCCTCTATGGGCTTCCAAATATCCCTTTGCCAATTCGACAAGAGCAGCCTTAGCGAAAGACTTCTGGAAGGGAAAGATGTAACTCTGTGAGATAAATTAACAGAACACAGAGCAGTTTCTCAGAAAGCTTCTTTCCAGTTTTGAACGGAAGATATTTCCTTTTTCACCATATCCCTCTATGGGCTTCCAAATATCCCTTTGCCAATTCCACAAGAACAGCCTTAGGGAAAGGCTTCTTGAAGGGAAAGTTGTAACTCTGTGAGATGAATTAACAGAACACAGAGCAGTTTCTCAGAAAGCTTCTTTCCAGTTTTGAACGGAAGATATTTCCTTTTTCACCATAGCCCTCTATGGGCTTCCAAATATCCCTTTGCGAATTCCACAAGAACAGCGTTAGCGAAAGGCTTCTTGAAGGGAAAGATGTAACTCTGTGAGATGAATTAACAGAACACAGAGCAGATTCTCAGAAAGCTTCTTTCCAGTTTTGAACGGAAGATATTTCCTTTTTCACCATAGCTCTCTATGGGCTTCCAAATATCCCTTTGCCAATTCCACAAGAACAGCCTTAGCGAAAGGCATCTTGAAGGGAAAGATGTAACTCTGTGAGATGAATTAACAGAACACAGAGCAGTTTCTCAGAAAGCTTCTTTCCAATTTTGCACGGAAGATATTTCCTTTTTCACCATAGCCCTCTATGGGCTTTCAGATATCCCTTTGCCAATTCCAAAAGAACAGCCTTAGCAAAAGGCTTCTTGAAGGGAAAGATGTAACTCTGTGAGATGAATTAACAGAACACAGAGCAGTTTCTCAGAAAGCTTCTTTCCAGTTTTGAACGGAAGATATTTCCTTTTTCACCATAGCCCTCTATGGGCTTCCAAATATCCCTTTTCCAATTCCACAAGAACAGCCTTAGCGAAAGGCTTCTTGAAGGGAAAGATGTAACTCTGTGAGATGAATTAACAGAACACAGAGCAGTTTCTCAGAAAGCTTCTTTTCAGTTTTGAACGGAAGATATTTCCTTTCTCACCATAGCCCTCTATGGGCTTCCAAATATCCCTTTGCCAATTCCACAAGAACAGCCTTAGCGAAAGGCTTCTTGAAGGGAAAGATGTAACTCTGTGAGATGAATTAACAGAACACAGAGCAGTTTCTCAGAAAGCTTCTTTCCAGTTTTGAACGGAAGCTATTTCCTTTTTCACCATAGCCCTCTATGGGCTTCCAAATATCCCTTTGCCAATTCCACAAGAACAGCCTTAGCGAAAGGCTTCTTGAAGGGAAAGATGTAACTCTGTGAGATGAATTAACAGAACAAAGAGCAGTTTCTCAGAAAGCTTCTTTCCAGTTTTGAACGGAAGATATTTCCTTTTTCACCATAGCCCTCTATGGGCTTCCAAATATCCCTTTGCCAATTCCACAAGGACAGCCTTAGCGAAAGGGTTCTTGATGGGAAAGTTGTAACTCTGTGAGATGAATTTACAGAACACAGAGCAGTTTCTCAGAAAGCTTCTTTCCAGTTTTGAACGGAAGATATTTCCTTTTTCACCATAGCCCTCTAGGGGCTTCCAAATATCCCTTTGCCAATTCCACAAGAACAGCCTTAGCGAAAGGCTTCTTGAAGTGAAAGATGTAACTCTGTGAGATGAATTAAGAGAACACAGAGCAGTTTCTCAGAAAGCTTCTTTCCAGTTTTGAACGGAAGATATTTCCTTTTTCACCATAGCCCTCTATGGGCTTCCAAATATCCCTTTGCCAATTCCACAAGAACAGCCTTAGCGAAAGGCATCTTGAAGGGAAAGATGTAACTCTGTGAGATGAATTATCAGAACACAGAGCAGTTTCTCAGAAAGCTTCTTTCCAGTTTTGAACGGAAGATATTTCCTTTTTCACAATAGCCCTCTATGGGCTTCCAAATATCCCTTTGCCAATTCCACAAGAACAGCCTTAGCGAAAGGCTTCTTGAAGGGAAAGATTTAACTCTGTGAGATGAATAAACAGAACACAGAGCAGTTTCTCAGAAAGCTTCTTTCCAGTTTTCAACGGAAGATATTTCCTTTCTCACCATAGCCCTCTATGGGCTTCCTAATATCCCTTTGCCAATTCCCCAAGAACAGCCTTAGCGAAAGGCTTCTTGGAGGGAAAGATGTAACTCTGTGAGGTGAATTAACAGAACACAGAGCAGTTTCTCAGAAAGCTTCTTTCCAGTTTTGAACGGAAGAAATTTCCTTTTTCACCATAGCCCTCTATGGGCTTCCAAATATCCCTTTGCCAATTCCACAATAACAGCCTTAGCGAAAGGCTTCTTGAAGGGAAAGATGTAACTCTCTGAGATGAATTAACAGAACACAGAGCAGTTTCTCAGAAATCTTCTTTCCAGTTTTGAACCGAAGATATTTCCTTTTTCACCATAGCCCTCTATGGGCTTCAAAATATCCCTTTGCCAATTCCACAAGAACAGCCTTAGCGAAAGGCTTCTTGAAGGGAAAGATGTAACTCTGTGAGATGAATTAACAGAACACAGAGCAGTTTCTCAGAAAGCTTCTATCCAGTTTTGAACGGAAGATATTTCCTTTTTCACCATAGCCCTCTATGGGCTTCCAAATATCCCTTTGCCAATTCCACAAGAACAGCCTTAGCGAAAGGCTTCTTGAAGGGAAAGATGTAACTCTGTGAGATGAATTAACAGAACACAGAGCAGTTTCTCAGAAAGCTTCTTTCCAGTTTTGAACGGAAGATATTTCCTTTTTCACCATAGTCCTCTATGGGCTTCCAAATATCCCTTTGCCAATTCCACAAGAACAGCGTTAGCGAAAGGCTTCTTGAAGGGAAAGTTGTAACTCTGTGAGATGAATTAACAGAACACAGAGCAGTTTCTCAGAAAGCTTCTTTCCAGTTTTGAACGGAAGATATTTCCTTTCTCACCATAGCCCTCTATGGGCTTCCAAATATCCCTTTGCCAATTCCAAAAGAACAGCCTTAGCGAAAGGCTTCTTGAAGGGAAAGATGTAACTCTGTGAGATGAATTAACAGAACACAGAGCAGTTTCTCAGAAAGCTTCTTTCCAGTTTTGAAAGGAAGATATTTCCTTTTTCACCGTAGCCCTCTATGGGCTTCCAAATATCCCTTTGCCAATTCCACAAGAACAGCCTTAGCGAAAGGTTTCTTGAAGGGAAAGATGTAACTCTGTGAGATGAATTAACAGAACACAGAGCAGTTTCTCAGAAAGCTTCTTTCCAGTTTTGAACGGAAGATATTTCCTTTCTCACAATAGCCCTCTATGGGCTTCCAAATATCCCTTTGCCAATTCCACAAGAACAGCCTTAGCGAAAGGCTTCTTGAAGGGAAAGATGTAACTCTGTGAGATGAATTAACAGAACACAGAGCAGTTTCTCAGAAAGCTTCTTTCCAGTTTTGAACGGAAGGTATTTCCTTTTTCACCATAGCCCTCTATGGGCTTCCAAATATCCCTTTGCCAATTCCACAAGAACAGCCTTAGCGAACGGCTTCTTGAAGGGAAAGATGTAACTCTGTGAGATGAATTAACAGAACACAGAGCAGTTTCTCAGAAAGCTTCTTTCCAGTTTTGAACGGAAGATATTTCCTTTTTCACCAAAGCCCTGTATGGGCTTCCAAATATCCCTTTGCCAATTCCACAAGAACAGCCTTAGCGAAATGCTTCTTGAAGGGAAAGATGTAACTCTGTGAGATGAATTAACAGAACACAGAGCAGTTTCTCAGAAAGCTTCTTTCCAGTTTTGAACGGAAGATATTTCCTTTTTCACCATAGCCCTCTATGGGCTTCCAAATATCCCTTTGCCAATTCCACAAGAACAGCCTTAGCGAAAGGCTTCTTGAAGGGAAAGTTGTAACTCTGTGAGATGAATTTACAGAACACAGAGCAGTTTCTCAGAAAGCTTCTTTCCAGTTTTGAACGGAAGATATTTCCTTTTTCACCATAGCCCTCTAGGGGCTTCCAAATATCCCTTTGCCAATTCCACAAGAACAGCCTTAGCGAATGGCTTCTTGAAGGGAAAGATGTAACTCTGTGAGATGAATTAACAGAACACAGAGCAGTTTCTCAGAAATCTTCTTTCCAGTTTTCAACGGAAGAAATTTCCTTTTTCACCATAGCCCTCTATGGGCTTCCAAATATCCCTTTGCCAATTCCACAAGAACAGCCTTAGCGAAAGGCTTCTTGAAGGGAAAGATGTAACTCTGTGAGATGAATTAACAGAACACAGAGCAGTTTCTCAGAAAGCTTCTTTCCAGTTTTGAACGGAAGATATTTCCTTTCTCACCATAGCCCTCTAAGGGCTTCCAAATATCCCTTTGCCAATTCCAAAAGAACAGCCTTAGCGAAAGGCTTCTTGAAGGGAAAGATGTAACTCTGTGAGATGAATTAACAGAACACAGAGCAGTTTCTCAGAAAGCTTCTTTCCAGTTTTGAACGGAAGCTATTTCCTTTTTCACCATAGCCCTCTATGGGATTCCAAATATCCCTTTGCCAATTCCACAAGAACAGCCTTAGCGAAAGGCTTCTTGAAGGGAAAGATGTAACTCTGTGAGATGAATTAACAGAACACACAGCAGTTTCTCAGAAAGCTTCTTTGCAGTTTTGAACGGAAGATATTTCCTTTCTCACAATAGCCCTCTATGGGCTTCCAAATATCCCTTTGCCAATTCCACAAGAACAGCCTTAGCGAAAGGCTTCTTGAAGGGAAAGATGTAACTCTGTGAGATGAATTAACAGAACACAGAGCAGTTTCTCAGAAAGCTTCTTTCCAGTTTTGAACGGAAGCTATTTCCTTTTTCACCATAGCCCTCTATGGGCTTCCAAATATCCCTTTTCCAATGCCACAAGAACAGCCTTAGCGAAAGGCTTCTTGAAGGGAAAGATGTAACTCTGTGAGATGAATTAACAGAACACAGAGGAGTTTCTCAGAAAGCTTCTTTCCAGTTTTGAACGGAAGATATTTACTTTTTCACCAAAGCCCTGTATGGGCTTCCAAATATCCCTTTGCCAATTCCACAAGAACAGCCTTAGCGAAATGCTTCTTGAAGGGAAAGATGTAACTCTGTGAGATGAATTAACAGAACACAGAGCAGTTTCTCAGAAAGCTTCTTTCCAGTTTTGAACGGAAGATATTTCCTTTTTCACCATAGCCCTCTATGGGCTTCCAAATATCCCTTTGCCAATTCCACAAGGACAGCCTTAGCGAAAGGGTTCTTGATGGGAAAGTTGTAACTCTGTGAGATGAATTTACAGAACACAGAGCAGTTTCTCAGAAAGCTTCTTTCCAGTTTTGAACGGAAGATATTTCCTTTTTCACCATAGCCCTCTAGGGGCTTCCAAATATCCCTTTGCCAATTCCACAAGAACAGCCTTAGCGAAAGGCTTCTTGAAGTGAAAGATGTAACTCTGTGAGATGAATTAAGAGAACACAGAGCAGTTTCTCAGAAAGCTTCTTTCCAGTTTTGAACGGAAGATATTTCCTTTTTCACCATAGCCCTCTATGGGCTTCCAAATATCCCTTTGCCAATTCCACAAGAACAGCCTTAGCGAAAGGCATCTTGAAGGGAAAGATGTAACTCTGTGAGATGAATTATCAGAACACAGAGCAGTTTCTCAGAAAGCTTCTTTCCAGTTTTGAACGGAAGATATTTCCTTTTTCACAATAGCCCTCTATGGGCTTCCAAATATCCCTTTGCCAATTCCACAAGAACAGCCTTAGCGAAAGGCTTCTTGAAGGGAAAGATTTAGCTCTGTGAGATGAATAAACAGAACACAGAGCAGTTTCTCAGAAAGCTTCTTTCCAGTTTTCAACGGAAGATATTTCCTTTCTCACCATAGCCCTCTATGGGCTTCCTAATATCCCTTTGCCAATTCCCCAAGAACAGCCTTAGCGAAAGGCTTCTTGGAGGGAAAGATGTAACTCTGTGAGGTGATTAACAGAACACAGAGCAGTTTCTCAGAAAGCTTCTTTCCAGTTTTGAACGGAAGATATTTCCTTTTTCACCATAGCCCTCTATGGGCTTCCAAATATCCCTTTGCCAATTCCACAATAACAGCCTTAGCGAAAGGCTTCTTGAAGGGAAAGATGTAACTCTGTGAGATGAATTAACAGAACACAGAGCAGTTTCTCAGAAATCTTCTTTCCAGTTTTGAACCGAAGATATTTCCTTTCTCACCATAGCCCTCTATGGGCTTCAAAATATCCCTTTGCCAATTCCACAAGAACAGCCTTAGCGAAAGGCTTCTTGAAGGGAAAGATGTAACTCTGTGAGATGAATTAACAGAACACAGAGCAGTTTCTCAGAAAGCTTCTTTCCAGTTTTGAACGGAAGATATTTCCTTTTTCACCATAGCCCTCTATGGCTTCCAAATATCCCTTTGCCAATTCCACAAGAACAGCCTTAGCGAAAGACTTCTTGAAGGGAAAGATGTAACTCTGTGAGATGAATTTAACAGAACACAGAGCAGTTTCTCAGAAAGCTTCTTTCCAGTTTTGAACGATCTCATCTCTTTTCTCTCTCGTTGTTGATGTCCCCCCCCCCCCCCCCCCCCCCC
>NW_027327198.1:0-18547 GCF_047675955.1 Chlorocebus sabaeus
TAGCCCTCTATGGGCTTCCAAATATCCATTTGCCCATTCACAAGAGCAGCCTTAGCGAAATGCTTCTTGAAGGGAAAGATGTAACTCTGTGAGATGAATTCAGAGAACACAGAGAAGTTTCTCAGAAAGCTTATTTCCAGTTTTGAACGGAAGATATTTCCTTTTTCACCATAACCATCTTTCGGCTTCCATATATCACTTTGCCAATTCCACCAGAACAGACTTAGCGAAAGACTTCTTGACGGGAAAGATGTAACTCTGTGAGATGAATTAACAGAACACAAAACACTTTCTCAGAAAGCTTCTTTCCAGTTTTGAACCGATGATATTTCCTTTTTCACCATAGACCTCTATGGGATTCCAAATATCCTTTTGCCAATTCCACAAGAACAGCCTTAGCGAAAGGCTTCTTGAAGGGAAAGATGTAACTCTGTGAGAAGAATTCAGACAACGCAGAGCAGTTTCTCAGAAAGCTTCTTTCCAGTTTTGAACGGAAGATATTTCCTTTTTCACCATAGCCCTCTTTGGGCTTCCAAATATCTCTTTGCCAATTCCACAAGAACAGCCTTAGCGAAAGGCTTCTTGAAGGGAAAGATGTAACTCTGTGAGATGAATTAACAGAACACAGAGCAGTTTCTCAGAAAGCTTATTTCCAGTTTTGAACGGAAGATATTTCCTTTTTCACCATATCCCTCTATGGGCTTCCAATTATCCCTTCTCCAATTCCACAAGAACAGTATTAGCGAAAGGCTTCTTGAAGGGAAAGATGTAACTGTGTGAGATGAATTGAGAGAACACAGAGCAGTTTCTCAGAAAGCTTCTTTCCAGTTTTGAACGGAAGATATTTCCTTTTTCACCATAGCCCTCTATGGGCTTCCAAATATCCATTTGCCAATTCCACAAGAACAGCCTTAGCGAAAGGCTTCTTGAAGGGAAAGATGTAACTCTGTGAGAAGAATTCAGATAACACAGAGCAGTTTCTCAGAAAGCTTCTTTCCAGTTTTGAACGGAAGATATTTCGTTTTTCACCATAGCCCTCTATGGGCTTCCAAATATCACTTTGCCAATTCCACAAGAACAGCCTTAGCGAAAGGCTTCTTGAAGGAAAAGATGTAGCTCCGTGAGATGAATTAACAGAACACAGAGCAGTTTCTCAGAAAGCTTCTTTCCAGTTTTGAACGGAAAATATTTCCTTTTTCACCATAGCCCTCTATGGGCTTCCAAATATCCCTTTGCCAATTCCACAAGAACAGCCTTATCGAAAGGCTTCTTGAAGGGAAAGATGTAACTCTGTGAGATGAATTCACAGAACACAGAACAGTTTCTCAGAAAGCTTCTTTCTAGTTTTGAACGGAAGATATTTCCTTTTTCACCATAGCCCTCTATGGGGTTCCAAATATCCCTTTGCCAATTCCACAAGAACAGCCTTAGCGAAAAGCTTCTTGAAGGGAAAGATGTACCTCTGTGAGATGAATTCAGGGAACACAGAGCACTTTTTCAGAAAGCTTCTTTACAGTTTTGAACGGAAGATATTTCCTTTTTCGCCATAGCCCTCTATGGGCTTCCAAATATCCCTTTGCCAATTCCACAAGAACAGCCTTAGCGAAAGGCTTCTTGAAGGGAAAGATGTAACTCTGTGAGATGAACTAACAGAACACAGAGATGTTTCTCAGAAAGCTTCTTTCCACTTTTGAACGGAAGATATTTCCTTTTTCACCAAAGCCCTCTGTGGGCTTCCAAATATCCCTTTGCCAATTCCACAAGAACAGCCTTAGCGAAAGGCTTCTTGAAGGGAAAGATGTAACTCTCTGAGATCAATTAACAGAACACAGAGCAGTTTCTCAGAAAGCTTCTTTCCAGTTTTAAACGGAGATATTTCCTTTTTCACCCTAGCCCTCTATGGGCTTCCAAATACCCCTTTGCCAATTCCACAAGAACAGCCTTAGCGAAAGGCTTCTTGAAGGGAAAGATGTAACTCTGTGAGATGAATTCAGGGAACACAGAGCAGTTTCTCAGAAAGCTTCTTTCCGGTTTTGAACGGAAGATATTTCCTTTTTCACCATAGTCCTCTATGGGCTTCCAAATATCCCTTTGCCAGTTCCACAAGAACAGCCTTAGCGAAAGGCTTCTTGAAGGGAAAGATGTAACTCTGTGAGATGAACTAACAAAACACAGAGCCGTTTCTCAGAATGCTTCTTTCCAGTTTGGAACGGAAGATATTTCCTTTTTCACCATAACCCTCTTTGGGCTTCCAAATTTCTCTTTGCCAATTCCACAAGAACAGCCTTAGCGAAAGGCTTCTTGAAGGGAAAGATGTAACTCTGTGAGATGAATTAACAGAACACAGAACAGTTTCTCAGAAAGCTTATTTCCAGTTTTGAACGGAAGATATTTCCTTTTTCACCATAGCCCTCTATGGGCTTCCAATTATCCCTTCTCCAATTCCACAAGAACAGTATTAGCGAAAGGCTTCTTGAAGGGAAAGATGTAACTGTGTGAGATGAATTGAGAGAACACAGAGCAGTTTCTCAGAAAGCTTCTTTCCAGTTTTGAACGGAAGATATTTCCTTTTTCACCATAGCCCTCTATGGGCTTCCAAATATCCATTTGCCAATTCCACAAGAACAGCCTTAGCGAAAGGCTTCTTGAAGGGAAAGATGTAACTCTGTGAGAAGAATTCAGACAACACAGAGCAGTTTCTCAGAAAGCTTCTTTCCAGTTTTGAACGGAAGATATTTCTTTTTTCACCATAGCCCTCTATGGGCTTCCAAATATCACTTTGCCAATTCCACAAGAACAGCCTTAGCGAAAGGCTTCTTGAAGGGAAAGATGTAGCTCCGTGAGATGAATTAACAGAACACAGAGCAGTTTCTCAGAAAGCTTCTTTCCAGTTTTGAACGGAAAATATTTCCTTTTTCACCATAGCCCTCTATGGGCTTCCAAATATCCCTTTGCCAATTCCACAAGAACAGCCTTATCGAAAGGCTTCTTGAAGGGAAAGATGTAACTCTGTGAGATGAATTCACAGAACACAGAGCAGTTTCTCAGAAAGCTTCTTTCCAGTTTTGAACGGAAGATATTTCCTTTTTCACCATAGCCCTCTATGGGGTTCCAAATATCCCTTTGCCAATTCCACAAGAACAGCCTTAGCGAAAAGCTTCTTGAAGGGAAAGATGTACCTCTGTGAGATGAATTCAGGGAACACAGAGCACTTTTTCAGAAAGCTTCTTTACAGTTTTGAACGGAAGATATTTCCTTTTTCGCCATAGCCCTCTATGGGCTTCCAAATATCCCTTTGCCAATTCCACAAGAACAGCCTTAGCGAAAGGCTTCTTGAAGGGAAAGATGTAACTCTGTGAGATGAACTAACAGAACACAGAGATGTTTCTCAGAAAGCTTCTTTCCACTTTTGAACGGAAGATATTTCCTTTTTCACCAAAGCCCTCTGTGGGCTTCCAAATATCCCTTTGCCAATTCCACAAGAACAGCCTTAGCGAAAGGCTTCTTGAAGGGAAAGATGTAACTCTGTGAGATGAATTAACAGAACACAGAGCAGTTTCTCAGAAAGCTTCTTTCCACTTTTGAACGGAAGATATTTCCTTTTTCACCATAGCCCTCTATGGGCTTCCAAATATCCCTTTGCCAATTCCACAAGAACAGCCCTAGCGAAAGGCTTCTTGAAGGGAAAGATGTAACTCTGTGAGATGATTTAACAGAACACAGAGCAGTTTCTCAGAAAGCTTCTTTCCAGTTTTGAACGGAAGATATTTCCTTTTTCACCATAGCCCTCTATGGGCTTCCAAATATCCCTTTGCCAATTCCACAAGAACAGCCTTAGCGAAAGGCTTCTTGAAGGGAAAGATGTAACTCTGTGAGATGAATTAACAGAACACAGAGCAGTTTCTCAGAAAGCTTCTTTCCACTTTTGAACGGAAGATATTTCCTTTTTCACCATAGCCCTCTATGGGCTTCCAAATATCCCTTTGCCAATTCCACAAGAACAGCCCTAGCGAAAGGCTTCTTGAAGGGAAAGATGTAACTCTGTGAGATGATTTAACAGAACACAGAGCAGTTTCTCAGAAAGCTTCTTTCCAGTTTTGAACGGAAGATATTTCCTTTTTCACCATAGCCCTCTATGGGCTTCCAAATATCCCTTTGCCAATTCCACAAGAACAGCCTTAGCGAAAGGCTTCTTGAAGGGAAAGATGTAACTCTGTGAGATGAATTCAGAGAACACAGAGCAGTTTCTCAGAAAGCTTCTTTCCAGTTTTGAACGGAAGATATTTCCTTTTTCACCATAGCCCTCTAAGGGCTTCCAAATATCCATTTGCCCATACCCAAGAGCAGCCTTAGCGAAAGGCTTCTTGAAGGGAAAGATGTAACTCTGTGAGATGAATTCAGAGAACACAGAGCAGTTTCTCAGAAAGCTTATTTCCAGTTTTGAACGGAAGATATTTCCTTTTTCACCATAACCCTCTTTCGGCTTCCAAATATCACTTTGCCAATTCCACAAGAACAGCCTTAGCGAAAGACTTCTTGAAGGGAAAGATGTAACTCTGTGAGATGAACTAAGAGAACACAGAGCCGTTTCTCAGAAAGCTTCTTTCCAGTTTTGAACGGAAGATATTTTCTTTTTCACCATAGCCCTCTTTGGGCTTCCAAATATCTCTTTGCCAATTCCACAAGAACAGCCATAGCTAAAGGCTTCATGAAGGGAAAGATGTAACTCTGTGAGATGAATTAACAGAACACAGAGAAGTTTCTCAGAAAGCTTATTTCCAGTTTTGAACGGAAGATATTTCCTTTTTCACCATAGCCCTCTATGGCCTTCCAAATATCCCTTTGCCAATTCCACAAGAACAGTATTAGTGAAAGGCTTCTTGAAGGGAAAGATGTAACTCTGTGAGATGAATTCAGAGAACACAGAGCAGTTTCTCAGAAAGCTTCTTTCCAGTTTTGAACGGAAGATATTTCCTTTTTCAGCATAGCCCTCTATGGGCTTCCAAGTATCCCTTTGCCAGTTCCACAAGAACAGCCTTAGCGAAAGGCTTCTTGAAGGGAAAGATGTAACTCTGTGAGATGAGATAAGAGAACACAGAGCAGTTTCTCAGAAAGCTTCTTTCCAGTTTTGAACGGAAGATATTTCCTTTTACACCATAGCCCTCTATTGGCTTCCAAATATCCCTTTGCCAATTCCACAAGAACAGCCTTAGCGAAAGGCTTCTTGAAGGGAAAGATGTAACTCTCTGAGATCAATTAACAGAACACAGAGCAGTTTCTGAGAAAGCTTCTTTTCAGTTTTGAACGGAAGTTACTTCCTTTTTCACCATAGCCCTCTATGGGCTTCCAAATATCCCTTTGCCAATTCCTCAAGAACAGCCTTAGCGAAAGGCTTCTTGAAGGGAAAGATGTAACACTGTGAGATGAATTAACAGAACACAGAGCAGTTTCTCATAAAGCTTCTTTCCAGTTTTGAACGGAAGAAATTTCCTTTTTCACCATAACCCTCTATGTGCTTCCAAATATCCCTTTGCCAATTCCACAAGAGCAGCCTTCGCGAAAGGCTTCTTGAAGGGAAAGATGTAACTCTGTGAGATGAATTAACAGAACACAGAGCAGTTTCTCAGAAAGCTTCTTTCCAGTTTTGAACGGAAGATATTTCCTTTTTCACCATAGCACTCTATGGGCTTCCAAATATCCCTTTGCCAATTCCACAAGAACAGCCTTAGCGAAAGGCTTCTTGAAGGGAAATTGTAACTCTGTGAGATGAATAAAAAGAACACAGAGCAGTTTCTCTGAAAGCTTCCTTCCAGGTTTGAACGGAAGATATTTCCTTTTTTACCATAGCCCTCCATGGGCTTCCAAATATCCCTTTGCCAATTCCACAAGAACAGCCTTAGCGAAAGGTTTCTTGAAGGGAAAGATGTAACTCTGTGAGATGAATTAACAGAACACAGAGCAGTTTCTCAGAATGCTTCTTTCCAGTTTTGAACGGAAGATATTTCCTTTTTCACCATAGACCTCTAGTGTATTCCAAATATCCCTTTGCCAATTCCACAAGAACAGCCTTAGCGAAAGGCTTCTTGAAGGGAAAGATGTAACTCTGTGAGATGAATTAACAGAACACAGAGCAGTTTCTCAGAAAGCTTCTTTCCAGTTTTGAACGGAAGATATTTCCTTTTACACCATAGACCTCTAGTTTATTCCAAATATCCCTTTACCAATTCCACAAGAACAGCCTTAGCGAAAGGCTTCTTGAAGGGAAAGATGTAACTCTGTGAGATGAACTAACAGAACACAGAGCAGTTTCTCAGAAAGCTTCTTTCCAGTTTTGAACGGAAGATATTTCCTTTTTCACCATAGCCCTCTAAGGGCTTCCAAATATCCCTTTGCCAATTCCACAAGAACAGCCTTAACGAAAGGCTTCTTTAAGGGAAAGATGTAACTCTGTGAGATGAATTAACAGAACACAGAGCAGTTTCTCAGAAAGCTTCTTTCCAGTTTTGAACGGAAGATATTTCCTTTTTCACCATAGCCCTCTATGGGCTTCCAAATATCCCTTTGCCAATTCCATAAGAACAGCCTTAGCGAAAGGCTTCTTAAAGGGAAAGATGTAACTCTGTGAGATGAATTAACAGAACACAGAGCAGTTTCTCAGAAAGCTTCTTTCCAGATTTGAACGGAAGATATTCCCTTTTTCACCATAGCCCTCTATGGGCTTCCCAATATCCCTTTGCCAATTCCACAAGAACAGATTTAGCGAAAGGCTTCTTGAAGGGAGAGATGTAACTCTGTGAGATGAATTCAGAGAACACAGAGAAGTTTCTCAGAAAACTTCTTTCCAGTTTTGAAAGGAAGATATTTCCTTTTTCACCATAGCCCTCTATGGGCTTCCAATTATCCATTTGCCCATCCACAAGAGCAGGCTTATCGAAAGGCTTCTTGAAGGGAAAGATGTAACTCTGTGAAATGAATTCAGAGAACACAGAGCAGTTTCTCAGAAAGCTTCTTTCCAGTTTTGAACGGAAGATATTTCCTTTTTCACCATAGCCCTCTATGTGCTTCCAAATATCCCTTTGCAAATTTCACAAGTACAGCCTTAGCGAATAGATTCTTGACGGGAAAGATGTAACTCTGTGAGATGAACTAACAGAACACAGAGCAGTTTCTCAGAAAGCTTCTTTCCAGTTTTGAACGGAAGATATTTCCTTATTCACCATAGTCTTCTATGGGCTTCCAAATATCCCTTTGCCAGTTCCACAAGAACAGCCTTAGCGAAAGGCTTCTTGAAGGGAAAGATGTAACTCTGTGAGATGAACTAACAGAACACAGAGCCGTTTCTCAGAAAGCTTCTTTCCAGTTTTGAACGGAAGATATTTCCTTTTTCACCATAGCCCTATTTGGACTTCCAAATATCTCTTTGCCAATTAAACAAGAACAGCCATAGCGAAAGGCTTCTTGAAGGGAAAGATGTAACTCTGTGAGATGAATTAACAGAACACAGAGCAGTTTCTCAAAAAGCTTCTTTCCAGTTTTGAACGGAAGATATTTCCTTTTTCACCATAGCCCTCTATGGCCTTCCAAATATCCCTTTGCCAATTCCACAAGAACAGTATTAGTGAAAGGCTTCTTGAAGGGAAAGATGTAACTCTGTGAGATGAATTCAGAGAACACAGAGCAGTTTCTCAGAAAGCTTCCTTCCAGTTTTGAACGGAAGATATTTCCTTTTTCAGCATAGCCCTCTATGGGCTTCCAAATATCCCTTTGCCAGTTCCACAAGAACAGCCTTAGCGAAAGGCTTCTTGAAGGGAAAGATGTAACTCTGTGAGAGGAAATAACAGAACACAGAGCAGTTTCTCAGAAAGCTACTTTCCAGTTTTGAACGGAAGATATTTCCTTTTTCACCATAGCCCTCTATGGGCTTCCCAATATCCCTTTGCCAATTCCACAAGAACAGCCTTAGCGAAAGGCTTCTTGAAGGGAAAGATGTAACTCTGTGAGATGAATTCAGAGAACACAGAGCAGTTTCTCAGAAAGCTTCTTTCCAGTTTTGAACGGAAGATATTTCCTTTTTCACCATAGCCCTCTATGGGATTCCAAATATCCATTTGCCCATTCACAAGAGCAGCCTTAGCGAAAGGCTTCTTGAAGGGAAAGATGTAACTTTGTGAAATGAATTCAGAGAACACAGAGCAGTTTCTGAGAAAGCTTATTTCCAGTTTTGAACGGAAGATATTTCCTTTTTCAGCATAGCCCTCTATGGGGTTCCAAATATCCCTTTGCCAGTTCCACAAGAACAGCCTTAGCGAAAGGATTCTTGAAGGGAAAGATGTAACTCTGTGAGAAGAATTCAGACAACACAGAGCCGTTTCTCAGAAAGCTTCTTTCCAGTTTTGAACGGAAGATATTTCCTTTTTCACCATAGCCCTCTATGGGCTTCCAAATATCAATTTGCCAATTCCACAAGAACAGCCTTAGCGAAAGGCTTCTTGAAGGTAAAGATGTAACTCTGGGAGATGAATTCAGAGAACACAGAGCAGTTTCTCAGAAAGCTGCTTTCCAGTTTTGAACGGAAGATATTTCCTTTTTCACAATAGCCCTCTATGGGCTTCCAAATATCCATTTGCGCATCCACAAGAGCAGCCTTAGCGAAAGGCTTCTTGAAGGGAAAGATGTAACTCTGTGAAATGAATTCAGAGAACACAGAGCAGTTTCTCAGAAAGCTTATTTCCAGTTTTGAACGGAAGATATTTCCTTTTTCAGCATAGCCCTCTATGGGCTTCCAAATATCCCTTTGCCAGTTCCACAAGAACAGCCTTAGCGAAAGGCTTCTTGAAGGGAAAGATGTAACTCTGTGAGATGAACTAACAGATCACAGAGCAGTTTCTCAGAAAGCTTCTTTCCAGTTTTGAACGGAAGATATTTCCTTTTTCACCATAGCCCTCTACGGGCTTCCAAATATCCCTTTGCCAATTCCACAAGAACAGCCTTAGCGAAAGGCTTCTTGAAGGGAAAGATGTAACTCTGTGAGAAGAATTCAGACAACACAGAGCAGTTTCTCAGAAACCTTCTTTCAAGTTTTGAACGGAAGATATTTCCTTTTTCAGCATAGCCTTCTATGGGCTTCCAAATATCCCTTTGCCAATTCCACAAGAACAGCCTTAGCGAAAGGCTTCTTGAAGGGAAAGATGTAACTTTGTGAAATGAATTCAGAGAACACAGAGCAGTTTCTGAGAAAGCTTATTTCCAGTTTTGAACGAAGGTATTTCCTTTTTCAGCATAGCCCTCTATGGGGTTCCAAATATCCCTTTGCCAGTTCCACAAGAACAGCCTTAGCGAAAGGATTCTTGAAGGGAAAGATGTAACTCTGTGAGAAGAATTCAGACAACACAGAGCAGTTTCTCAGAAAGCTTCTTTCCAGTTTTGAACGGAAGATATTTCCTTTTTCAGCATAGCCTTCTATGGGCTTCCAAATATCCCTTTGCCAATTGCACAAGAACAGCCTTAGCGAAAGGCTTCTTGAAGGGAAAGATGTAACTCCCTGAGATGAATTAACAGAACACAGAACAGTTTCTCAGAAAGCTTCTTTCCAGTTTTGAACGGAGATATTTCCTTTTTCACCCTAGCCCTCTATGGGCTTCCAAATACCCCTTTGCCAATTCCACAAGAACAGCCTTAGCG
Source organism: Chlorocebus sabaeus (assembly GCF_047675955.1). Classification (NCBI taxonomy): domain Eukaryota; kingdom Metazoa; phylum Chordata; class Mammalia; order Primates; family Cercopithecidae; genus Chlorocebus; species Chlorocebus sabaeus. Next base: position 9,682 of record NW_027327198.1, read on the forward strand.
AAAGGCTTCTTGAAGGGAAAGATGTAACTCTGTGAGATGAATTCAGGGAACACAGAGCAGTTTCTCAGAAAGCTTCTTTCCAGTTTTGAACGGAAGATATTTACTTTTTCACCATAGCCCTCTATGGGCTTCCAAACATCCCTTTGCCAATTCCACAAGAACAGCCTTAGCGAAAGGCTTCTTGAAGGGAAAGATGTAACTCTGTGAGATGAATTAACAGAACACAGAGCAGTTTCTCAGAAAGCTTCTTTCCAGTTTTGAAGGGAAGATATTTCCTTTTTCACCATAGCCCTCTATGGTCTTCCAAATATCCCTTTGCCAGTTCCACAAGAACAGCCTTAGGGAAAGGCTTCCTGAGGGAAAGATGTAACTCTGTGAGATGAATTTACAGAACACAGAGCAGTTTCTCAGAAAGCTTCTTTCCAGTTTTGAACGGAACATATTTCCTTTTTCACCATAGCCCTCTTAGGGCTTCCAAATATCTCTTTGCCAATTCCACAAGAACAGCCTTAGCGAAAGGCTTCTTGAAGGGAAAGATGTAACTCTGTGAGATGAATTAACAGAACACAGAGCTGTTTCTCAGAAAGCTTCTTTCCAGTTTTGAACGGAAGATATTTCCTTTTTCACCATAGCCCTCTATGGGCTTCCAAATATCCCTTTGCCAATTCCACAAGAACAGCCTTAGCGAAAGGCTTCTTGAAGGGAAAGATGTAACTCTGTGAGATGAATTCAGAGAACACAGAGCAGTTTCTCAGAAAGCTTCTTTCCAATTTTGAACGGAAGATATTTCCTTTTCCACCATAGCCCGCTATGGGCTTCCAAATATCCATTTGCCCATCCACAAGAGCAGCCTTAGCGAAAGGATTCTTGAAGGGAAAGATGTAAATCTGTGAGATGAATTCAGAGAACACAGAGCAGTTTCTCAGTAAGCTTATTTCCAGTTTTGAACGGAAGATATTTCCTTTTTCACCATAACCCTCTTTCGGCTTCCAAATATCACTTTGCCAATTCCACAAGAACAGCCTTAGCGAAAGACTTCTTGACGGGAAAGATGTAACCCTTTGAGATGAATTAACAGAACACAGAACACTTTCTCAGAAAGCTTCTTTCCATTTTTGAACCGATGATATTTCCATTTTCACCATAGACCTCTATGGGATTACAAATATCCCTTTGCCAATTCCACAAGAACAGCCTTAGCGAAAGGCTTCTTGAATGGAAAGATGTAACTCTGTGAGATAAATTCAGAGAACACAGAGCAGTTTCTCAGAAAGCTTCTTTCCAGTTTTGAACGGAAGATATTTCCTTTTTCACCATAGCCCTCTATGTGCTTCCAAATATCCCTTTGCACATTTCACAAGAACAGCCTTAGCGAATAACTTCTTGACGGGAAAGATGTAACTCTGTGAGATGAACTAACAGAACAAAGAGCAGTTTCTCAGAAAGGTTCTTTCCAGTTTTGAACGGAAGATATTTCCTTTTTCACCATAGTCCTCTATGGGCTTCCAAATATCCCTTTGCCAGTTCCACAAGAACAGCCTTAGCGATAGGCTTCTTGAAGGGAAAGATGTAACTCTATTAGATGAATTAACAGAACACAGAACAGTTTCTCAGAAAGCTTCTTTCCAGTTTTGAACGGAGATATTTCATTTTTCACCAAAGCGCTCTATGGTCTTCCAAATACCCCTTTGCCAATTCCACAAGAAAAGCCTTAGCGAATGGCTTCTTGACGGGAAAGATGTAACTCTGTGAGATGAAGTAACAGAACACAGAGTAGTTTCTCAGAAAGCTTCTTTCCAGTTTTGAACGGAAGATATTTCCTTTTTCACCATAGCCCTCTATGGTCTTCCAAATATCCCTTTGCCAGTTCCACAAGAACAGCCTTAGCGAAAGGCTTCCTGAGGGAAAGATGTAACTCTGTGAGATGAATTCACAGAACACAGAGCAGTTTCTCAGAAAGCTTCTTTCCAGTTTTGAACGGAACATATTTCCTTTTTCACCATAGCCCTCTTTGGGCTTCCAAATATCTCTTTGCCAATTCCACAAGAACAGCCTTAGCGAAAGGCTTCTTGAAGGGAAAGATGTAACTCTGTGAGATGAATTAACAGAACACGGAGCAGTTTCTCAGAAAGCTTCTTTCCAGTTTTGAACGGAAGATATTTCCTTTTTCACCATAGCCCTCTATGGGCTTCCAAATATCCCTTTGCCAATTCCACAAGAACAGCCTTAGCGAAAGGCTTCTTGAAGGGAAAGATGTAACTCTGTGAGATGAATTCAGAGAACACAGAGCAGTTTCTCAGAAAGCTTCTTTCCAGTTTTGAACGGAAGATATTTCCTTTTTCACCATAGCCCGCTATGGGCTTCCAAATATCCATTTGCCCATCCACAAGAGCAGCCTTAGCGAAAGGATTCTTGAAGGGAAAGATGTAAATCTGTGAGATGAATTCAGAGAACACAGAGCAGTTTCTCAGAAAGCTCATTTCCAGTTTTGAACGGAAGATATTTCCTTTTTCACCATAACCCTCTTTCGGCTTCCAAATATCACTTTGCCAATTCCACAAGAACAGCCTTAGCGAAAGACTTCTTGACAGGAAAGATGTAACCCTTTGAGATGAATTAACAGAACACAGAACACTTTCTCAGAAAGCTTCTTTCCAGTTTTGAACCGATGATATTTCCATTTTCTCCATAGACCTCTATGGGATTACAAATATCCCTTTGCCAATTCCACAAGAACAGCCTTAGCGAAAGGCTTCTTGAATGGAAAGATGTAACTCTGTGAGATAAATTCAGAGAACACAGAGCAGTTTCTCAGAAAGCTTCTTTCCAGTTTTGAACGGAAGATATTTCTTTTTTCACCATAGCCCTCTATGGGCTTCCAAATATCCCCTTGCCAGTTCCACAAGAACAGCCTTCGTGAAAGGCTTCTTGAAGGGAAAGATGTAACTCTGTGAGATGAAATAACACAACACAGAGCAGTTTCTCAGAAAGCTTCCTTCCAGTTTTGAACGGAAGATATTTCCTTTTTCACCATAGCCCTCTATGGGCTTCCAAATATCCCTTTGCCAATTCCACAAGAACAGCCTTAGCGAAAGGCTTCTTGAAGGGAAAGATGTAACTCTGTGAGATGAATTAACAGAACACAGAGCAGTTTCTCAGAAAGCTTCTTTCCAGTTTTGAACGGAAGATATTTCCTTTTTCACCATAGACCTCTATGGGCTTTCCAGTATCCCTTTGCCAATTCCACAAGAACAGCCTTAGCGAAAGGCTTCTTGAAGGGAAAGATGTAACTCTGTGAGATGAATTCAGAGAACACAGAGCAGTTTCTCAGAAAGCTTCTTTCCAGTTTTGAACTGAAGATATTTCCTTTTTCAGCATAGCCCTCTATGGGCTTCCAAATATCCCTTTGCCAGTTCCACAAGAACAGCCTTAGCGAAAGGCTTCTTGAAGGGAAAGATGTAACTCTGTGAGATGAACTAACAGATCACAGAGCAGTTTCTCAGAAAGCATATTTCCAGTTTTGAACGGAAGATATTTCCTTTTTCACCATAGCCCTCTATGGGCTTCCAAATATCCCTTTGGCAATTCCACAAGAACAGCCTTAGCGAAAGGCTTCTTGAAGGGAAAGATGTAACTCTGTGAGAAGAATTCAGACAACACAGAGCAGTTTCTCCGAAAGCTTCTTTCCAGTTTTGAACGGAAGATATTTCCTTTTTCAGCATAGCCTTCTATGGGCTTCCAAATATCCCTTTGCCAATTGCACAAGAACAGCCTTAGCGAAAGGCTTCTTGAAGGGAAAGATGTAACTCTGTGAGATGAATTAACAGAACACAGAGCAGTTTCTCAGAAAGCTTCTTTCCACTTTTGAACGGAAGATATTTCCTTTTTCACCATAGCCCTCTAAGGGCTTCCAAATATCCATTTGCCCATCCACAAGAGCAGCCTTAGCGAAAGGCTTCTTGAAGGGAAAGATGTAACTCTGTGAGATGAATTCAGAGAACACAGAGAAGTTTCTCAGAAAGCTTCTTTCCAGTTTTGAACGGAAGATATTTCCTTTTTCACCATAACCCTCTTTCGGCTTCCATATATCACTTTGCCAATTCCACCAGAACAGACTTAGCGAAAGACTTCTTGACGGGAAAGATGTAACTCTGTGAGATGAATTAACAGAACACAAAACACTTTCTCAGAAAGCTTCTTTCCAGTTTTGAACCGATGATATTTCCTTTTTCACCATAGACCTCTATGGGATTCCAAATATCCTTTTGCCAATTCCACAAGAACAGCCGTAGCGAAAGGCTTCTTGAAGGGAAAGATGTAACTCTGTGAGAAGAATTCAGACAACGCAGAGCAGATTCTCAGAAAGCTTCTTTCCAGTTTTGAACGGAAGATATTTCCTTTTTCACCATAGCCCTCTTTGGGCTTCCAAATTTCTCTTTGCCAATTCCACAAGAACAGCCTTAGCGAAAGGCTTCTTGAAGGGAAAGATGTAACTCTGTGAGATGAATTAACAGAACACAGAACAGTTTCTCAGAAAGCTTATTTCCAGTTTTGAACGGAAGATATTTCCTTTTTCACCATAGCCCTCTATGGGCTTCCAATTATCCCTTCTCCAATTCCACAAGAACAGTATTAGCGAAAGGCTTCTTGAAGGGAAAGATGTAACTGTGTGAGATGAATTGAGAGAACACAGAGCAGTTTCTCAGAAAGCTTCTTTCCAGTTTTGAACGGAAGATATTTCCTTTTTCACCATAGCCCTCTATGGGCTTCCAAATATCCATTTGCCAATTCCACAAGAACAGCCTTAGCGAAAGGCTTCTTGAAGGGAAAGATGTAACTCTGTGAGAAGAATTCAGACAACACAGAGCAGTTTCTCAGAAAGCTTCTTTCCAGTTTTGAACGGAAGATATTTCTTTTTTCACCATAGCCCTCTATGGGCTTCCAAATATCACTTTGCCAATTCCACAAGAACAGCCTTAGCGAAAGGCTTCTTGAAGGGAAAGATGTAGCTCCGTGAGATGAATTAACAGAACACAGAGCAGTTTCTCAGAAAGCTTCTTTCCAGTTTTGAACGGAAAATATTTCCTTTTTCACCATAGCCCTCTATGGGCTTCCAAATATCCCTTTGCCAATTCCACAAGAACAGCCTTATCGAAAGGCTTCTTGAAGGGAAAGATGTAACTCTGTGAGATGAATTCACAGAACACAGAGCAGTTTCTCAGAAAGCTTCTTTCCAGTTTTGAACGGAAGATATTTCCTTTTTCACCATAGCCCTCTATGGGGTTCCAAATATCCCTTTGCCAATTCCACAAGAACAGCCTTAGCGAAAAGCTTCTTGAAGGGAAAGATGTACCTCTGTGAGATGAATTCAGGGAACACAGAGCACTTTTTCAGAAAGCTTCTTTACAGTTTTGAACGGAAGATATTTCCTTTTTCGCCATAGCCCTCTATGGGCTTCCAAATATCCCTTTGCCAATTCCACAAGAACAGCCTTAGCGAAAGGCTTCTTGAAGGGAAAGATGTAACTCTGTGAGATGAACTAACAGAACACAGAGATGTTTCTCAGAAAGCTTCTTTCCACTTTTGAACGGAAGATATTTCCTTTTTCACCAAAGCCCTCTGTGGGCTTCCAAATATCCCTTTGCCAATTCCACAAGAACAGCCTTAGCGAAAGGCTTCTTGAAGGGAAAGATGTAACTCTCTGAGATCAATTAACAGAACACAGAGCAGTTTCTCAGAAAGCTTCTTTCCAGTTTTAAACGGAGATATTTCCTTTTTCACCCTAGCCCTCTATGGGCTTCCAAATACCCCTTTGCCAATTCCACAAGAACAGCCTTAGCGAAAGGCTTCTTGAAGGGAAAGATGTAACTCTGTGAGATGAACTAACAGATCACAGAGCAGTTTCTCAGAAAGCTTCTTTCCAGTTTTGAACGGAAGATATTTCCTTTTTCACCATAGCCCTCTATGGGCTTCCAAATATCCGTTTGCCAATTCCACAAGAACAGCCTTAGGGAAAGGCTTCTTGAAGGGAAAGATGTAACTCTGTGAGAAGAATTCAGACAACACAGAGCAGTTTCTCAGAAAGCTTCTTTCCAGTTTTGAACGGAAGATATTTCCTTTTTCAGCATAGACTTCTATGGGCTTCCAAATATCCCTTTGCCAATTCCACAAGAACAGCCTTAGCGAAAGGCTTCTTGAAGGGAAAGATGTAACTCTGTGAGAAGAATTCAGAGAAAACAGAGCAGTTTCTCAGAAAGCTTCTTTCCAGTTTTGAACGGAGATATTTCCTTTTTCACCATAGCCCTCTATGGGCTTCCAAAGATCCCTTTGCCAATTCCACAAGAACAGCCTTAGCGAAAGGCTTCTTGAAGGGAAAGATGTAACTCTGTGAGATGAATTAACAGAACACAGAGCAGTTTCTCAGAAAGCTTCTTTCCAGTTTTGAACGGTAGGTATTTCCTTTTTCACCATAGCCCTCTATGGGCTTCCAAATATCCCTTTGCCAGTTCCACAAGAACAGGCTTAGCGAAAGGCTTCTTGAAGGGAAAGATGTAACTCTGTGAGATGAATTCAGAGAACACAGAGCAGTTTCTCAGAAAGCTTCTTTCCAGTTTTGAACGGGAGATATTTCCTTTTTCACCTTAGTCCTCTATGGGCTTCCAAATATCCCTTTGCCAATTCCACAAGAACAGCCTTAGCGAAAGGCTTCTTGAAGGGAAAGATGTAACTCTATTAGATGAATTAACAGAACACAGAACAGTTTCTCAGAAAGCTTCTTTCCAGTTTTGAACGGAGATATTTCCTTTTTCACCATAGCCCTCCATGGGCTTCCAAATACCCATTTGCCAATTCCACAAGAACAGCCTTAGCGAATGGCTTCTTGACGGGAAAGATGTAACTCTGTGAGATGAACTAACAGAACACAGAGCAGTTTCTCAGAAAGCTTCTTTCCACTTTTGAACGGAAGATATTTCCTTTTTCACCATAGCCCTCTATGGTCTTCCAAATATCCCTTTGCCAGTTCCACAAGAACAGCCTTAGCGAAAGGCTTCTTGAAGGGAAAGATGTAACTCTGTGAGATGAATTAACAGGACACAGAGCAGTTTCTCAGAAAGATTCTTTCCAGTATTGAACGGAAGATATTTCCTTTTTCACCATAGCCCTCTATGGCCTTCCAAATATCCCTTTGCCAATTCCACAAGAACAGTATTAGTGAAAGGCTTCTTGAAGGGAAAGATGTAACTCTGTGAGATGAATTCAGAGAACACAGAGCAGTTTCTCAGAAAGCTTCCTTCCAGTTTTGAACGGAAGATATTTCCTTTTTCAGCATAGCCCTCTATGGGCTTCCAAATATCCCTTTGCCAGTTCCACAAGAACAGCCTTAGCGAAAGGCTTCTTGAAGGGAAAGATGTAACTCTGTGAGAGGAAATAACAGAACACAGAGCAGTTTCTCAGAAAGCTACTTTCCAGTTTTGAACGGAAGATATTTCCTTTTTCACCATAGCCCTCTATGGGCTTCCCAATATCCCTTTGCCAATTCCACAAGAACAGCCTTAGCGAAAGGCTTCTTGAAGGGAAAGATGTAACTCTGTGAGATGAATTCAGAGAACACAGAGCAGTTTCTCAGAAAGCTTCTTTCCAGTTTTGAACGGAAGATATTTCCTTTTTCACCATAGCCCTCTATGGGATTCCAAATATCCATTTGCCCATTCACAAGAGCAGCCTTAGCGAAAGGCTTCTTGAAGGGAAAGATGTAACTTTGTGAAATGAATTCAGAGAACACAGAGCAGTTTCTGAGAAAGCTTATTTCCAGTTTTGAACGGAAGATATTTCCTTTTTCAGCATAGCCCTCTATGGGGTTCCAAATATCCCTTTGCCAGTTCCACAAGAACAGCCTTAGCGAAAGGATTCTTGAAGGGAAAGATGTAACTCTGTGAGAAGAATTCAGACAACACAGAGCCGTTTCTCAGAAAGCTTCTTTCCAGTTTTGAACGGAAGATATTTCCTTTTTCACCATAGCCCTCTATGGGCTTCCAAATATCAATTTGCCAATTCCACAAGAACAGCCTTAGCGAAAGGCTTCTTGAAGGTAAAGATGTAACTCTGGGAGATGAATTCAGAGAACACAGAGCAGTTTCTCAGAAAGCTGCTTTCCAGTTTTGAACGGAAGATATTTCCTTTTTCACAATAGCCCTCTATGGGCTTCCAAATATCCATTTGCGCATCCACAAGAGCAGCCTTAGCGAAAGGCTTCTTGAAGGGAAAGATGTAACTCTGTGAAATGAATTCAGAGAACACAGAGCAGTTTCTCAGAAAGCTTATTTCCAGTTTTGAACGGAAGATATTTCCTTTTTCAGCATAGCCCTCTATGGGCTTCCAAATATCCCTTTGCCAGTTCCACAAGAACAGCCTTAGCGAAAGGCTTCTTGAAGGGAAAGATGTAACTCTGTGAGATGAACTAACAGATCACAGAGCAGTTTCTCAGAAAGCTTCTTTCCAGTTTTGAACGGAAGATATTTCCTTTTTCACCATAGCCCTCTACGGGCTTCCAAATATCCCTTTGCCAATTCCACAAGAACAGCCTTAGCGAAAGGCTTCTTGAAGGGAAAGATGTAACTCTGTGAGAAGAATTCAGACAACACAGAGCAGTTTCTCAGAAACCTTCTTTCAAGTTTTGAACGGAAGATATTTCCTTTTTCAGCATAGCCTTCTATGGGCTTCCAAATATCCCTTTGCCAATTCCACAAGAACAGCCTTAGCGAAAGGCTTCTTGAAGGGAAAGATGTAACTTTGTGAAATGAATTCAGAGAACACAGAGCAGTTTCTGAGAAAGCTTATTTCCAGTTTTGAACGAAGGTATTTCCTT
>NW_027327199.1:0-18489 GCF_047675955.1 Chlorocebus sabaeus
AGAACACAAGACAGTTTCTCAGAAAGCTTCTTTTCAGTTTTTATCTTAGGATATTCCCATTTTCACTATAGCACTCTATGGGCTTCCGAATATCACTTTGCAAATTCCACAAGAATAGTATTAGCGAAAGGCTTCTTAAGGGGAAAGCTCTAACTCTTTGAGATGATTCAACAGAACACAAACCAGGTTTTCAGAAAGCTTCTTTTCAGTTTCTATCTTAGGCTATTTCCTTTTTCACCATAGCCCTCTATGGGCTTCCAAATATCACTTTGCACATCCCACAAGGACAGTCTTAGCGAAAGGCTTCTAGAGGGGAAAGCTGCAACTCTGAGATGAATTAACAGAACACAAAGCAGTTTCTCAGAAAGCTTCTTTCCAGTTTTAACGGAAGATACTTCCTTTTTAACCGTAGCCCTGTATGGACTTCCAAATATCATTTTGCAAATTCCACAACACCAGTCTTAGCGAAAGTCTTCTTGAGGGGAAAGCTGTAACGCTGTGAGTTGAATTGACAGAACACAAGTCAGTTTTTCAGAAAGCTTCTTATCAGTTTTTATCTTAGGCTATTTCCTTTTTCACCATAGCCCTCTAGGGGCTTCCAAATATCACTTTCCAAATTCCACAAAAACAATCTTAGTTAACGACTTCTTGAGGGGAAAGCTGTAACGTTGTGAGATGAATAAACAGAACACAAAACAGTTTCTCAGAAAGCTTCTTTCCGGTTATTAACGGAAAATATGTCCTATTTCACCATAGCCCTCCATGGGCTTCCAAATTACACTTTGCAAATTCCACAAGAACAGTCTTAGCGAAAGGCTTCTGGAGGGATATGCTGTAACTCTGTGAGATGAATTAACAGAACACAAAGCAGTTTCTCAGAAAGCTTCTTTCCGGTTTTTAACGGAAGATATTGCTTTTTCACCATAGCCCTCTAAGGGCTTCCAAATATCACTTTGGAAGTTCCACAAGAACAGTCTTAGCAAAAGGCTTTTTGAAGGGAAAGCTGTAACACTGTGAGTTGAATTAAAAGAACACAAAGTAGTTTCTCAGAAAGATTCTTTCCAGTTTTAAACTGGAGTTATTTCCTTTTTCACCATAGCCCTCTACGGGCTTCCAATATCACTTTGCATATTTCACAAGAACAGTCTTAGTGAACGGTTTTGTGAGGGTAAAGCTGTAACTCTGTGAGATGAACTAACAGAACACAAGGCAGTTTCTCAGAAAGCTTCTTTTCAGTTTTTAACGCAACATATTTCATTTTTCACAGTAGCCCTATATAAGATTCCAAATATCACTTTGCAAATTCCACAAGAAGAGTCTTAGCGAAAGGCTTCTTGAGGTGAAAGCTGTAACTCTGTGAGATGAATTAACAGAACACAAAGAAGTTTCTCAGAAATCTTCTTTCCGGTTTTTAACGGAAGATATTGCTTTTTCACCATAGCCCTCTAAGGGCTTCCAAATATCACTTTGGAAGTTCCACAAGAACAGTCTTAGCGACAGGCTTCTTGAGGGGAAAGCTGTAACACTCTGAGATGAATTAACAGAACACAAAGCAGCTTCTCAGAAAGCTTCTTTCTAGTTTCTAATTGAAGGTATTTCCTTTTTCACCATAGCCTTCTATGGGCTTCCAAATATCACTTTGCAAATTTCACAAGAACAGTCTTAGTGAACGGCTTCTTGAGGATAAAGCTGTAACTCGATGAGATGAACTAACAGAACACAAGACAGTTTCTCAGAAAGCTTCTTTTCAGTTTTTATCTTAGGATATTTCCATTTTCACTATAGCACTCTATGGGCTTCCGAATATCACTTTGCAAATTCCACAAGAATAGTATTAGCGAAAGGCTTCTTAAGGGGAAAGCTCTAACTCTTTGAGATGATTCAACAGAACACAAACCAGGTTTTCAGAAAGCTTCTTTTCAGTTTCTATCTTAGGCTATTTCCTTTTTCACCATAGCCCTCTATGGTCTTCCAAATATCACCTTGCAAATTCCACAAGAACAGTCTTAGCGAAAGGCTTCTGGAAGGGAAAGATCTAATTCGGTGAGATGTATTAACAGAAAACACGCCAGTTTCTCAAGAAGCTGCTTTCTCCTTTTTAACGGGAGATATTTCCTTTTTCACCATAGCCCTCTATGGGTTACCAAATATGAATTTGCAAATTGCACAAGAAGAGTCTTTGTGAACGGCTCCTTGAGAGGAAAGCTCAAACTCTGTGAGATGAACTAACAGAACACAAAGCAGTTTCTCAGAAAGCTTCTTTTCGGTTTTTAACGGAAGATAATCCCTTTTTCACCATAGCCCTCTATGGGCTTCGAAATTTCTCTTTGCAAATTCCACAAGAACAGTCTTAGTGAAAGGCTTCTGCAGGGACAAGCTGTAACTCTGTGAGATGAATTAACAGTACACAAAGCAGTTTCTCAGAAAGCTTCTGTTCAGTTTTTATATTAGGATATTTCCTTTTTCACCATCGCCTTCTAAGGGTTCCAAATATCTCTTTGCAAATTCCACAAGAACTGTCTTAGTGAAAGGCTTATTGAAGGGAAAGCTGTAACTCTGTGAGTTGAATTAAGAGAACACAAAGTAGTTTCTCAGAAAGATTCTTTCCAGTTTTAAACTGAAGTTATTTCCTTTTTCACCATAGCCCTCTACGGGCTTCCAATATCACTTTGCAAATTTCACAAGAACAGTCTTAGTGAACGGTTTCTTGAGGGTAAAGCTGTAACTCTGTGAGATGAACTAACAGAACACAAGGCAGTATCTCAGAAAGCTTCTTTTCTATTTTTATCTTAGGATATTTCCATTTTCACCATAGCCATCTATGGGCTTCCAAATATCACTTTGCATATTCCACAAAAACAGCCTTAGCGACAGGCTTCTTGAGGGGAAAGCTGTAACTCTGTGAGTTGATTTAACAGAAAACAAAGCAGTTGCTCAGAAAGCTTCTTTTCAGTTTTTATCTTAGGGTATTTCCTTTTTCACCATAGCCCTCTAAGGGCTTCGAAATATCACTTTGCAAATTCCACAAGAATAGTCTTAGCCAAAGACTTCTGGAGGGGAAAGCTGTAACTCTGTGAGATGAATTAACAGAACACAAAGCAGTTTTTCGGAAATCTTCTTTCCAGTTTTTAACGGAAGATATTTCCTTTTTCACCGTAGCCCTCTCTGGGCTTCCAAATATCACTTAGCAAATTCCACAAGAACAGTCTTACTGAATGGCTTCTTGAGGGGAAAGCGGTAACACCGTGAGATTAACTAAAAGAACACAAAGCAGTTTCTCAGGAAGCTTCTTCTCGGTTTTTATCTTAGGATGTTTCCTTTTTCACCATAGCCATCTATGGGCTTCCAATTATCACTTTGCAAATTCCACAAGAACAGTCTTAGCGGAAGGTGTTTTCAGGGGAAAGCTCTAATTCTTTGAGATGAATTGACAGAACACACAGCAGTTTCTCAGAAAGCTTCTTTTCAGTTTTTAACTGAAGATATTTCCTTTTTCACCATAGCCCTCTATGGGCTTCCAAATATCACTTTGCAAATACCACAACAGCAGCCTTAGCGAAAGGCTTCTTGAAGGTAAAGCTGTAACTGTGTGAGTTGAATTAACAGAAAACAAAGCAGTTTCTCAGAAAGTTTCTTTTCAGTTTTTATCTTAGGATATTTACTTTTTCACCATAGCCCTCTAAGGGCTTCCAAATGTCACTTTTCAAATTCCACAAGAACAGTCTTAGTGAACGGCTCCTTGAGCAGAATGCTGTAACTCTGTGAGATGAACTACCAGAACAGAAAGCAGTTTCTCAGAAAGGTTATTTTCGGTTTTTATCTTAGGATATTTCCATTTTCACCATAGCCCTCTTTGGGATTCCAAATATCACTTTGCAAATTCCACAACAACAGCCTTAGTGAAAGGCTTTTTGAGGGGAAAGCTATAACTCTGTGAGATGAATTAACAGAACACAAAGCAGTTTCTCAGAAAGCTTTTTTCCAGTTTTTAACGGAAGATATTTCCTTTTTCACCATAGCCCTCTAAGGTCTTCGAAATATCACTTTGCCAATTCCACAAGAACAGTCTTAGTGAAAGGCTTCTTGAAGGGAGAACTGTAACTCGGTGAGATGAATTAACAGAACACTAAGCAGTTTCTCAGAAAGCTTCTTTCCAGTTTTTAACTGAAGGTATATCCTTTTTTACCATAGCCCTCTAAGGGCTTCCAAATATCTCTTTGAAAATTCCACAAGAACAGTCGTAGCGAAAGGCTTCTTTAGGGGAAAGCTGGAACACTGTGAGATGAATTAACAGAACACAAAGCAGCTTCTCAAAAAGCTTGTTTTCAGTTTTTATCTTAGTCTATTTCCTTTTTCACCATAGCCCTCTGTGGGCTTCCAAATATCACTCTGCAAATTCCACAAGAGCCGTCGTACCGAAAGGCTTCTTGAGGGGAAAGCTGTAACTCTTGGAGATGAATTAACAGAACACAAAGCAGTTTCTCAGAAGCTTCTTTCCTGTTGTTAACTGAAGATATTTCCATTTTCACCGTAGCCCTCTATGGGCTTCCAAATATCACTTTGCAAATCCCACAGGAACAGACTTAGCGAAAGGCTTCTTGTGGGTAAAGCTGTAACTCGGTGAGATGTATTAACATAACACACGGCAGATTCTCATAAAACTTCTTTCCAGTTTTTAACGGAAGATATTTCCTTTTTCACCATAGCCCTCTATGGGCTTCCAAAGATCACTTTGCAAATTCCACAAGAAGAGTCTTAGTGAAACGCTTCTTGAGGGAAAGCTGTAACTCTGTGAAATGAATTAACAGAACACAAAGCAGTTTCTCAGAAGCTTCTTTCCTGTTGTTAACTGAAGATATTTCCATTTTCACCGTAGCCCTCTATGGGCTTCCAAATATCACTTTGCAAATCCCACAGGAACAGACTTAGCGAAAGGCTTCTTGTGGGTAAAGCTGTAACTCGGTGAGATGTATTAACATAACACACGGCAGATTCTCATAAAACTTCTTTCCAGTTTTTAACGGAAGATATTTCCTTTTTCACCATAGCCCTCTATGGGCTTCCAAAGATCACTTTGCAAATTCCACAAGAAGAGTCTTAGTGAAACGCTTCTTGAGGGAAAGCTGTAACTCTGTGAAATGAATTAACAGAACACAAAGCAGTTTCTCAGAAGCTTCTTTCCAGTTGTTAACTGAAGATAATTCCATTTTCACCGTAGCCCTCTATGGGCTTCCAAATATCACTTTGCAAATCCCACAGGAACAGTCTTAGTGAAAGGCTTCTTGTGGGGAAAGCTGTAACTCGGTGAGATGTATTAACATAACACACGGCAGATTCTCATAAAGATACTTTCCAGTTTTTAACGGAAGATATTTCCTTTTTCACCATAGCCCTCTAGGGGCTTCCAAATATCACTTTGAAAATTTCACAACAACAGCCTCAGGAAAAGGTTTCTTGAGGGGAAAGCTGTAACTCTGTGAGTTGAATTGACAGAACACAAAGCAGTTTCTCAGAAAGCTTATTTTCAGTTTCTATCTTAGGATAATTCCTTTTTCAAAATAGACTTCTATTGGCTTCCAAATATGACTTTGCAAATTCCACAAGAACAGTCTTAGCGAAAGGCTTCTGGAGGTGAAGCTGTAACTCTGTGAGATGAATTAACAGAACAAATAGCAATTTCTCAGAAATCTTCTTTCCAGTTTTTAACGGAAGAAATTTCCTTTTTCACCATAGCCCTCTATGGACTTCCAAATATCACTTTGCAAATCCCACAAGAACAGTCCGAGCGAATGTCTTCTTGAGGGGAAAGCTGTAACTCGGTGAGGTGCATTAAGAGAACACATGGCGGTTTCTCAGAAAGCTTATTTCCAGTTTTTAAGAGAAGATTGTTCCTTTTTTACCATAGCCCTCTGCGGGCTTCCAAATATCACGTTGCAAATTCCACAAGAACAGTCTTAGTGATCGGCTTCTTGAGGGGAAAGCTGTAACTTTGTGAGATGTATTAGCAGAAAACAAAGGAGTTTCTCAGAAGTCTTCTTTCCAGTTTTTAACGGAAGATATTTCCTTTTTCACCATAGCACTCTGCGGGCTTCCAAATATCACGTTGCAAATTCCACAAGAACAATCTTAGCGAAAGGCTTCTGGAGGGGAAATCTATAACTCCGTGAGATCAATTAAGAAAACACAATGCAGTTTTTCAGAAAGCATCTTTTCAGTTTTTATCTTAGGATATTTCCTTTTTCACCATAGCCTTCTAGGAGCTTCCAAATATCACTTTGAAAATTCCACAAGAACAGTCTTAAGGAAAGGCTTCTTGAGGTGAAAGCTGTAGACTGTGAGCGGAATTAACAGAACACAAAGAAGTCTCTCAGAAAGCTTCTTTCCTGTTTTTAATGGAAGATATTTCCTTTTTCACCATAGCCATCTACGGGCTTCTAAGATCACTTTGCAAATTCCACAAGAACAGTCTTAGCGAAAGGCTTCTGGAGAGCAAAGCTGTAATTCTGTGAGATGAACTAACAAAACACAAAGCAGTTTCTCAGAAAGCTTCTTTTCGGTTTTTAACGGAAGAAATTTCCTTTTTCGTCATAGCCCTCAATGGGCTTCCAAATTTCGCTTTCCAAATTCCACAAGAACAGTCTTACAGAAAGGCTTCTTGAGGGGAAAGCTGTATCTCGGTGAGATGTATTAACAGAACACACGGCAGTATCTCAGAAGTCTTCTTTCCAGTTTTTAATGGAAGATATTTCCTTTTTCACCATAGCCCTCTAAGGGCTTCCAAATATCACTTTTCAAATTCCAAAAGAGCAGTCTTAGCGAAAGGCTTCTGGAGCGGAAAGCTGTAACTCTCTGAAATGAATTAACAGAACACAGAGCTGTTTCTCAAAAAGCTTCTTTGCAGTTTTCAGCCGAAGATATTTCCGTTTTCCCCACAGCCCTCTATGGGCTTCCAAATATCACTTAGAAAATCCCACAAGAACAGACTTTGCGAAAGGCTTCTTGAGGGGAAAGCTGTAACTCGGTGAGATGCATTATCAGAACACACGGCAGTTTCACAGAATGCTTCTTCAGAGTTTTAACGGAAGATTTTTCCTTTTTCACCATAGCCTTCTATGGGCTTCCCAATATCACTTTGCAAATTCCCCAAGAACAGTCTTAACGAAAGTCTTATAGAGGGGAAAGCTGTTACTCTGTGAGATGAATTTAAAGAACACAAAGCAGATTCTCAAAAAGCTTCTTTCCAGTTTTAAACGGAAGATATTTCCTTTTCACCGTAGCCCCCTATGGGCTCCAAAATAACACTTTGCATATTCCAGAGGAACAGTCTTAGCGAAAGGCTTCTTGAGCGGAAAGCTGTAACTCTGTGAGATGAATTAACAAAACACAAAGCAGTTTCTCAGAAATCTTCTTTCAACTTTTTAACTGAGGATATTTTCTTTTTCACTATAGCCCTCTAATGGCTTCCAAATATCACTTTGCAAATTCCACAAGAAGTGTCTTAGCGAAAGACTTCTTGAGGGGAAAGCTGTAACTCCGTGATGTGAATTAACAGAACACAAAGCAGTTTCTCAGAAAGCTTCTTTCCAGTTTTTAACTGAGGATATTTCCTTTTTCACCATAGCCCTCTATGGGCGTCCAAATATCAGTTTGCAAATTCCACAAGAACAGTCTTCCCGAAAGGCGTCTTGAGGGGAAAGCTGTAACTCTGTGAGATGAATTAACAGATCACAAAGCAGTTTTTCAGAAATCTTCTTTCCAGTTTTTAACTGAAGATATTTCCTTTATCACCATAGCCCTCTATGGGCTTCCAAATATCACTTTGCAAATTACACAAGAACAGCCTTAGAGAAAGGTTTCTTGAGGGGAAAGCTTTAACTCTGTAAGATAAATTAACAGAACACAAAGCAGTTTCTCAGAAAACTTCTTTCCAGTTTTTAACAGAAGATACTTCCTTTTTCACCATAGCCCCCTATGGGCTTCCAAATATCACTTTTCAAATTCCACAAGATCAGCTTTAGCTAAAGGTTTCTTGAGGAGAAGTTTGTAACACTGTGAGATGAATTAACAGAACACAAAGCAGTTGCTCAGAAAGCTTCTTTTCGGTGTTTATCTCAGAATAATTCCATTTTCACCATAGCCCTCTATGGTCTTTGAAATATAACTTTCCCAATTCCACAAGAACAGTCTTAGCGAAAGGCTTCTTGAGGGGAAAGCTGTAACTCTGTGAGATGAACTAACACAACACATAGCCGTTTCTCAGAAAGTTCCTTTTCAGTTTCTATCTTAGGATATTTCCTTTTTCACCATAGCCCCCTATGGGCTTCCAAATATCACTTTGGAAATGACACAAGAGCAGTCTTAGCAAAAGACTTCTTGAGGCGAAAGCTGTAACTCTGTGAGATAAATTAACAGAACACAAAGCAGTTTCTCAGAAAACTTCTTTCCAGTTTTTAACTGAGGATATTTCCTTTTTCACCATAGCCCTCTATGGGCTTCCAAATATCACTTTGCACATCCCACAAGGACAGTCTTAGCGAAAGGCTTCTAGAGGGGAAAGCTGCAACTCTGAGATGAATTAACAGAACACAAAGCAGTTTCTCAGAAAGCTTCTTTCCAGTTTTAACGGAAGATACTTCCTTTTTAACCGTAGCCCTGTATGGACTTCCAAATATCATTTTGCAAATTCCACAACACCAGTCTTAGCGAAAGTCTTCTTGAGGGGAAAGCTGTAACGCTGTGAGTTGAATTGACAGAACACAAGTCAGTTTTTCAGAAAGCTTCTTATCAGTTTTTATCTTAGGCTATTTCCTTTTTCACCATAGCCCTCTAGGGGCTTCCAAATATCACTTTCCAAATTCCACAAAAACAATCTTAGTTAACGACTTCTTGAGGGGAAAGCTGTAACGTTGTGAGATGAATAAACAGAACACAAAACAGTTTCTCAGAAAGCTTCTTTCCGGTTATTAACGGAAAATATGTCCTATTTCACCATAGCCCTCCATGGGCTTCCAAATTACACTTTGCAAATTCCACAAGAACAGTCTTAGCGAAAGGCTTCTGGAGGGATATGCTGTAACTCTGTGAGATGAATTAACAGAACACAAAGCAGTTTCTCAGAAAGCTTCTTTCCGGTTTTTAACGGAAGATATTGCTTTTTCACCATAGCCCTCTAAGGGCTTCCAAATATCACTTTGGAAGTTCCACAAGAACAGTCTTAGCAAAAGGCTTTTTGAAGGGAAAGCTGTAACACTGTGAGTTGAATTAAAAGAACACAAAGTAGTTTCTCAGAAAGATTCTTTCCAGTTTTAAACTGGAGTTATTTCCTTTTTCACCATAGCCCTCTACGGGCTTCCAATATCACTTTGCATATTTCACAAGAACAGTCTTAGTGAACGGTTTTGTGAGGGTAAAGCTGTAACTCTGTGAGATGAACTAACAGAACACAAGGCAGTTTCTCAGAAAGCTTCTTTTCAGTTTTTAACGCAACATATTTCATTTTTCACAGTAGCCCTATATAAGATTCCAAATATCACTTTGCAAATTCCACAAGAAGAGTCTTAGCGAAAGGCTTCTTGAGGTGAAAGCTGTAACTCTGTGAGATGAATTAACAGAACACAAAGAAGTTTCTCAGAAATCTTCTTTCCGGTTTTTAACGGAAGATATTGCTTTTTCACCATAGCCCTCTAAGGGCTTCCAAATATCACTTTGGAAGTTCCACAAGAACAGTCTTAGCGACAGGCTTCTTGAGGGGAAAGCTGTAACACTCTGAGATGAATTAACAGAACACAAAGCAGCTTCTCAGAAAGCTTCTTTCTAGTTTCTAATTGAAGGTATTTCCTTTTTCACCATAGCCTTCTATGGGCTTCCAAATATCACTTTGCAAATTTCACAAGAACAGTCTTAGTGAACGGCTTCTTGAGGATAAAGCTGTAACTCGATGAGATGAACTAACAGAACACAAGACAGTTTCTCAGAAAGCTTCTTTTCAGTTTTTATCTTAGGATATTTCCATTTTCACTATAGCACTCTATGGGCTTCCGAATATCACTTTGCAAATTCCACAAGAATAGTATTAGCGAAAGGCTTCTTAAGGGGAAAGCTCTAACTCTTTGAGATGATTCAACAGAACACAAACCAGGTTTTCAGAAAGCTTCTTTTCAGTTTCTATCTTAGGCTATTTCCTTTTTCACCATAGCCCTCTATGGTCTTCCAAATATCACCTTGCAAATTCCACAAGAACAGTCTTAGCGAAAGGCTTCTGGAAGGGAAAGATCTAATTCGGTGAGATGTATTAACAGAAAACACGCCAGTTTCTCAAGAAGCTGCTTTCTCCTTTTTAACGGGAGATATTTCCTTTTTCACCATAGCCCTCTATGGGTTACCAAATATGAATTTGCAAATTGCACAAGAAGAGTCTTTGTGAACGGCTCCTTGAGAGGAAAGCTCAAACTCTGTGAGATGAACTAACAGAACACAAAGCAGTTTCTCAGAAAGCTTCTTTTCGGTTTTTAACGGAAGATAATCCCTTTTTCACCATAGCCCTCTATGGGCTTCGAAATTTCTCTTTGCAAATTCCACAAGAACAGTCTTAGTGAAAGGCTTCTGCAGGGACAAGCTGTAACTCTGTGAGATGAATTAACAGTACACAAAGCAGTTTCTCAGAAAGCTTCTGTTCAGTTTTTATATTAGGATATTTCCTTTTTCACCATCGCCTTCTAAGGGTTCCAAATATCTCTTTGCAAATTCCACAAGAACTGTCTTAGTGAAAGGCTTATTGAAGGGAAAGCTGTAACTCTGTGAGTTGAATTAAGAGAACACAAAGTAGTTTCTCAGAAAGATTCTTTCCAGTTTTAAACTGAAGTTATTTCCTTTTTCACCATAGCCCTCTACGGGCTTCCAATATCACTTTGCAAATTTCACAAGAACAGTCTTAGTGAACGGTTTCTTGAGGGTAAAGCTGTAACTCTGTGAGATGAACTAACAGAACACAAGGCAGTATCTCAGAAAGCTTCTTTTCTATTTTTATCTTAGGATATTTCCATTTTCACCATAGCCATCTATGGGCTTCCAAATATCACTTTGCATATTCCACAAAAACAGCCTTAGCGACAGGCTTCTTGAGGGGAAAGCTGTAACTCTGTGAGTTGATTTAACAGAAAACAAAGCAGTTGCTCAGAAAGCTTCTTTTCAGTTTTTATCTTAGGGTATTTCCTTTTTCACCATAGCCCTCTAAGGGCTTCGAAATATCACTTTGCAAATTCCACAAGAATAGTCTTAGCCAAAGACTTCTGGAGGGGAAAGCTGTAACTCTGTGAGATGAATTAACAGAACACAAAGCAGTTTTTCGGAAATCTTCTTTCCAGTTTTTAACGGAAGATATTTCCTTTTTCACCGTAGCCCTCTCTGGGCTTCCAAATATCACTTAGCAAATTCCACAAGAACAGTCTTACTGAATGGCTTCTTGAGGGGAAAGCGGTAACACCGTGAGATTAACTAAAAGAACACAAAGCAGTTTCTCAGGAAGCTTCTTCTCGGTTTTTATCTTAGGATGTTTCCTTTTTCACCATAGCCATCTATGGGCTTCCAATTATCACTTTGCAAATTCCACAAGAACAGTCTTAGCGGAAGGTGTTTTCAGGGGAAAGCTCTAATTCTTTGAGATGAATTGACAGAACACACAGCAGTTTCTCAGAAAGCTTCTTTTCAGTTTTTAACTGAAGATATTTCCTTTTTCACCATAGCCCTCTATGGGCTTCCAAATATCACTTTGCAAATACCACAACAGCAGCCTTAGCGAAAGGCTTCTTGAAGGTAAAGCTGTAACTGTGTGAGTTGAATTAACAGAAAACAAAGCAGTTTCTCAGAAAGTTTCTTTTCAGTTTTTATCTTAGGATATTTACTTTTTCACCATAGCCCTCTAAGGGCTTCCAAATGTCACTTTTCAAATTCCACAAGAACAGTCTTAGTGAACGGCTCCTTGAGCAGAATGCTGTAACTCTGTGAGATGAACTACCAGAACAGAAAGCAGTTTCTCAGAAAGGTTATTTTCGGTTTTTATCTTAGGATATTTCCATTTTCACCATAGCCCTCTTTGGGATTCCAAATATCACTTTGCAAATTCCACAACAACAGCCTTAGTGAAAGGCTTTTTGAGGGGAAAGCTATAACTCTGTGAGATGAATTAACAGAACACAAAGCAGTTTCTCAGAAAGCTTTTTTCCAGTTTTTAACGGAAGATATTTCCTTTTTCACCATAGCCCTCTAAGGTCTTCGAAATATCACTTTGCCAATTCCACAAGAACAGTCTTAGTGAAAGGCTTCTTGAAGGGAGAACTGTAACTCGGTGAGATGAATTAACAGAACACTAAGCAGTTTCTCAGAAAGCTTCTTTCCAGTTTTTAACTGAAGGTATATCCTTTTTTACCATAGCCCTCTAAGGGCTTCCAAATATCTCTTTGAAAATTCCACAAGAACAGTCGTAGCGAAAGGCTTCTTTAGGGGAAAGCTGGAACACTGTGAGATGAATTAACAGAACACAAAGCAGCTTCTCAAAAAGCTTGTTTTCAGTTTTTATCTTAGTCTATTTCCTTTTTCACCATAGCCCTCTGTGGGCTTCCAAATATCACTCTGCAAATTCCACAAGAGCCGTCGTACCGAAAGGCTTCTTGAGGGGAAAGCTGTAACTCTTGGAGATGAATTAACAGAACACAAAGCAGTTTCTCAGAAGCTTCTTTCCTGTTGTTAACTGAAGATATTTCCATTTTCACCGTAGCCCTCTATGGGCTTCCAAATATCACTTTGCAAATCCCACAGGAACAGACTTAGCGAAAGGCTTCTTGTGGGTAAAGCTGTAACTCGGTGAGATGTATTAACATAACACACGGCAGATTCTCATAAAACTTCTTTCCAGTTTTTAACGGAAGATATTTCCTTTTTCACCATAGCCCTCTATGGGCTTCCAAAGATCACTTTGCAAATTCCACAAGAAGAGTCTTAGTGAAACGCTTCTTGAGGGAAAGCTGTAACTCTGTGAAATGAATTAACAGAACACAAAGCAGTTTCTCAGAAGCTTCTTTCCAGTTGTTAACTGAAGATAATTCCATTTTCACCGTAGCCCTCTATGGGCTTCCAAATATCACTTTGCAAATCCCACAGGAACAGTCTTAGTGAAAGGCTTCTTGTGGGGAAAGCTGTAACTCGGTGAGATGTATTAACATAACACACGGCAGATTCTCATAAAGATACTTTCCAGTTTTTAACGGAAGATATTTCCTTTTTCACCATAGCCCTCTAGGGGCTTCCAAATATCACTTTGAAAATTTCACAACAACAGCCTCAGGAAAAGGTTTCTTGAGGGGAAAGCTGTAACTCTGTGAGTTGAATTGACAGAACACAAAGCAGTTTCTCAGAAAGCTTATTTTCAGTTTCTATCTTAGGATAATTCCTTTTTCAAAATAGACTTCTATTGGCTTCCAAATATGACTTTGCAAATTCCACAAGAACAGTCTTAGCGAAAGGCTTCTGGAGGTGAAGCTGTAACTCTGTGAGATGAATTAACAGAACAAATAGCAATTTCTCAGAAATCTTCTTTCCAGTTTTTAACGGAAGAAATTTCCTTTTTCACCATAGCCCTCTATGGACTTCCAAATATCACTTTGCAAATCCCACAAGAACAGTCCGAGCGAATGTCTTCTTGAGGGGAAAGCTGTAACTCGGTGAGGTGCATTAAGAGAACACATGGCGGTTTCTCAGAAAGCTTATTTCCAGTTTTTAAGAGAAGATTGTTCCTTTTTTACCATAGCCCTCTGCGGGCTTCCAAATATCACGTTGCAAATTCCACAAGAACAGTCTTAGTGATCGGCTTCTTGAGGGGAAAGCTGTAACTTTGTGAGATGTATTAGCAGAAAACAAAGGAGTTTCTCAGAAGTCTTCTTTCCAGTTTTTAACGGAAGATATTTCCTTTTTCACCATAGCACTCTGCGGGCTTCCAAATATCACGTTGCAAATTCCACAAGAACAATCTTAGCGAAAGGCTTCTGGAGGGAAAATCTATAACTCCGTGAGATCAATTAAGAAAACACAATGCAGTTTTTCAGAAAGCATCTTTTCAGTTTTTATCTTAGGATATTTCCTTTTTCACCATAGCCTTCTAGGAGCTTCCAAATATCACTTTGAAAATTCCACAAGAACAGTCTTAAGGAAAGGCTTCTTGAGGTGAAAGCTGTAGACTGTGAGCGGAATTAACAGAACACAAAGAAGTCTCTCAGAAAGCTTCTTTCCTGTTTTTAATGGAAGATATTTCCTTTTTCACCATAGCCATCTACGGGCTTCTAAGATCACTTTGCAAATTCCACAAGAACAGTCTTAGCGAAAGGCTTCTGGAGAGCAAAGCTGTAATTCTGTGAGATGAACTAACAAAACACAAAGCAGTTTCTCAGAAAGCTTCTTTTCGGTTTTTAACGGAAGAAATTTCCTTTTTCGTCATAGCCCTCAATGGGCTTCCAAATTTCGCTTTCCAAATTCCACAAGAACAGTCTTACAGAAAGGCTTCTTGAGGGGAAAGCTGTATCTCGGTGAGATGTATTAACAGAACACACGGCAGTATCTCAGAAGTCTTCTTTCCAGTTTTTAATGGAAGATATTTCCTTTTTCACCATAGCCCTCTAAGGGCTTCCAAATATCACTTTTCAAATTCCAAAAGAGCAGTCTTAGCGAAAGGCTTCTGGAGCGGAAAGCTGTAACTCTCTGAAATGAATTAACAGAACACAGAGCTGTTTCTCAAAAAGCTTCTTTGCAGTTTTCAGCCGAAGATATTTCCGTTTTCCCCACAGCCCTCTATGGGCTTCCAAATATCACTTAGAAAATCCCACAAGAACAGACTTTGCGAAAGGCTTCTTGAGGGGAAAGCTGTAACTCGGTGAGATGCATTATCAGAACACACGGCAGTTTCACAGAATGCTTCTTCAGAGTTTTAACGGAAGATTTTTCCTTTTTCACCATAGCCTTCTATGGGCTTCCCAATATCACTTTGCAAATTCCCCAAGAACAGTCTTAACGAAAGTCTTATAGAGGGGAAAGCTGTTACTCTGTGAGATGAATTTAAAGAACACAAAGCAGATTCTCAAAAAGCTTCTTTCCAGTTTTAAACGGAAGATATTTCCTTTTCACCGTAGCCCCCTATGGGCTCCAAAATAACACTTTGCATATTCCAGAGGAACAGTCTTAGCGAAAGGCTTCTTGAGCGGAAAGCTGTAACTCTGTGAGATGAATTAACAAAACACAAAGCAGTTTCTCAGAAATCTTCTTTCAACTTTTTAACTGAGGATATTTTCTTTTTCACTATAGCCCTCTAATGGCTTCCAAATATCACTTTGCAAATTCCACAAGAAGTGTCTTAGCGAAAGACTTCTTGAGGGGAAAGCTGTAACTCCGTGATGTGAATTAACAGAACACAAAGCAGTTTCTCAGAAAGCTTCTTTCCAGTTTTTAACTGAGGATATTTCCTTTTTCACCATAGCCCTCTATGGGCGTCCAAATATCAGTTTGCAAATTCCACAAGAACAGTCTTCCCGAAAGGCGTCTTGAGGGGAAAGCTGTAACTCTGTGAGATGAATTAACAGATCACAAAGCAGTTTTTCAGAAATCTTCTTTCCAGTTTTTAACTGAAGATATTTCCTTTATCACCATAGCCCTCTATGGGCTTCCAAATATCACTTTGCAAATTACACAAGAACAGCCTTAGAGAAAGGTTTCTTGAGGGGAAAGCTTTAACTCTGTAAGATAAATTAACAGAACACAAAGCAGTTTCTCAGAAAACTTCTTTCCAGTTTTTAACAGAAGATACTTCCTTTTTCACCATAGCCCCCTATGGGCTTCCAAATATCACTTTTCAAATTCCACAAGATCAGCTTTAGCTAAAGGTTTCTTGAGGAGAAGTTTGTAACACTGTGAGATGAATTAACAGAACACAAAGCAGTTGCTCAGAAAGCTTCTTTTCGGTGTTTATCTCAGAATAATTCCATTTTCACCATAGCCCTCTATGGTCTTTGAAATATAACTTTCCCAATTCCACAAGAACAGTCTTAGCGAAAGGCTTCTTGAGGGGAAAGCTGTAACTCTGTGAGATGAACTAACACAACACATAGCCGTTTCTCAGAAAGTTCCTTTTCAGTTTCTATCTTAGGATATTTCCTTTTTCACCATAGCCCCCTATGGGCTTCCAAATATCACTTTGGAAATGACACAAGAGCAGTCTTAGCAAAAGACTTCTTGAGGCGAAAGCTGTAACTCTGTGAGATAAATTAACAGAACACAAAGCAGTTTCTCAGAAAACTTCTTTCCAGTTTTTAACTGAGGATATTTCCTTTTTCACCATAGCCCTCTATGGGCTTCCAAATATCACTTTGCACATCCCACAAGGACAGTCTTAGCGAAAGGCTTCTAGAGGGGAAAGCTGCAACTCTGAGATGAATTAACAGAACACAAAGCAGTTTCTCAGAAAGCTTCTTTCCAGTTTTAACGGAAGATACTTCCTTTTTAACCGTAGCCCTGTATGGACTTCCAAATATCATTTTGCAAATTCCACAACACCAGTCTTAGCGAAAGTCTTCTTGAGGGGAAAGCTGTAACACTGTGAGTTGAATTGACAGAACACAAGTCAGTTTTTCAGAAAGCTTCTTATCAGTTTTTATCTTAGGCTATTTCCTTTTTCACCATAGCCCTCTAGGGGCTTCCAAATATCACTTTCCAAATTCCACAAAAACAATCTTAGTTAACGACTTCTTGAGGGGAAAGCTGTAACGTTGTGAGATGAATAAACAGAACACAAAACAGTTTCTCAGAAAGCTTCTTTCCGGTTATTAACGGAAAATATGTCCTATTTCACCATAGCCCTCCATGGGCTTCCAAATTACACTTTGCAAATTCCACAAGAACAGTCTTAGCGAAAGGCTTCTGGAGGGATATGCTGTAACTCTGTGAGATGAATTAACAGAACACAAAGCAGTTTCTCAGAAAGCTTCTTTCCGGTTTTTAACGGAAGATATTGCTTTTTCACCATAGCCCTCTAAGGGCTTCCAAATATCACTTTGGAAGTTCCACAAGAACAGTCTTAGCAAAAGGCTTTTTGAAAGGAAAGCTGTAACACTGTGAGTTGAATTAAAAGAACACAAAGTAGTTTCTCAGAAAGATTCTTTCCAGTTTTAAACTGGAGTTATTTCCTTTTTCACCATAGCCCTCTACGGGCTTCCAATATCACTTTGCATATTTCACAAGAACAGTCTTAGTGAACGGTTTTGTGAGGGTAAAGCTGTAACTCTGTGAGATGAACTAACAGAACACAAGGCAGTTTCTCAGAAAGCTTCTTTTCAGTTTTTAACGCAACATATTTCATTTTTCACAGTAGCCCTATATAAGATTCCAAATATCACTTTGCAAATTCCACAAGAAGAGTCTTAGCGAAAGGCTTCTTGAGGTGAAAGCTGTAACTCTGTGAGATGAATTAACAGAACACAAAGAAGTTTCTCAGAAATCTTCTTTCCGGTTTTTAACGGAAGATATTGCTTTTTCACCATAGCCCTCTAAGGGCTTCCAAATATCACTTTGGAAGTTCCACAAGAACAGTCTTAGCGACAGGCTTCTTGAGGGGAAAGCTGTAACACTCTGAGATGAATTAACAGAACACAAAGCAGCTTCTCAGAAAGCTTCTTTCTAGTTTCTAATTGAAGGTATTTCCTTTTTCACCATAGCCTTCTATGGGCTTCCAAATATCACTTTGCAAATTTCACAAGAACAGTCTTAGTGAACGGCTTCTTGAGGATAAAGCTGTAACTCGATGAGATGAACTAACAGAACACAAGACAGTTTCTCAGAAAGCTTCTTTTCAGTTTTTATCTTAGGATATTTCCATTTTCACTATAGCACTCTATGGGCTTCCGAATATCACTTTGCAAATTCCACAAGAATAGTATTAGCGAAAGGCTTCTTAAGGGGAAAGCTCTAACTCTTTGAGATGATTCAACAGAACACAAACCAGGTTTTCAGAAAGCTTCTTTTCAGTTTCTATCTTAGGCTATTTCCTTTTTCACCATAGCCCTCTATGGTCTTCCAAATATCACCTTGCAAATTCCACAAGAACAGTCTTAGCGAAAGGCTTCTGGAAGGGAAAGATCTAATTCGGTGAGATGTATTAACAGAAAACACGCCAGTTTCTCAAGAAGCTGCTTTCTCCTTTTTAACGGGAGATATTTCCTTTTTCACCATAGCCCTCTATGGGTTACCAAATATGAATTTGCAAATTGCACAAGAAGAGTCTTTGTGAACGGCTCCTTGAGAGGAAAGCTCAAACTCTGTGAGATGAACTAACAGAACACAAAGCAGTTTCTCAGAAAGCTTCTTTTCGGTTTTTAACGGAAGATAATCCCTTTTTCACCATAGCCCTCTATGGGCTTCGAAATTTCTCTTTGCAAATTCCACAAGAACAGTCTTAGT